>NW_007736957.1:55219-58415 GCF_000696425.1 Galeopterus variegatus
GGAGCGCCACCGCGCTCCCAAGCGGCGCACTGCAGCAGTGTGCCACCGGGCCGGCCCTAAATTTCTTTTCTTTGTAAAATATCCAGTGTTAGGTATTCAGTTATAGCAATAGAAAACTGAGACAGCAATGTAATAAAAAAAAAAATATATATATATTACCAACCACCACAATAATGGAAATTAGATTTCTCTTTGGAAATTACAAAACTCTATTAACCAGCTTTTGTGTTACAGTGGAAATATTAAATGAAATTACATAGTTTCTAAGAAATGATGATGAATTCACTACACATCATAATCTATGGCATATTTTTAAAGCAGTGGTCAGCGGGAAATTAATAAGACTTAAGACTTTTATCAGTGTAAACAAAATGTTAATGCAGAATGAAACAACCAGCTCAAGGACTAAAAAAAAAAAAATGTAAAACCAAGGAAAGCATAAGGAAGGGGATAAAAATGATAAAAGTAGAAATTAATAAAGTATGGAATAATGCTCTCTTAAAACTTGAGGGAACAAAACCCAAAAAACTGATTCAAAATGGAAAAAAATACATGAACAAACATTTTACAAATTATAGTATACATGTATATCTACAGTTGCACAAATGCACTTGTGCATACACGAGGAGGCTTCAAAAAGTTCATGGAAAAATGGAATTAAAATATAATATGAATATTTCCACGAACTTTTTGAAGACCTCTCATATAAATTGTCCTCGAACATATAAAAGAATATTTAATGAACCATGCACATGTGGGATGAGACCTCTGAATTTAAGCACCTCCAAATTTGGAGAAAAGCTTGTTAAAGTGCACTGTTACTTTAAAGCTTGTTAAAACTTAAAAGTGCACTGTTTTCTCCAGATAAAGTTATTTCTGGCAGCTGGTTTGACTAATTCCCTGATACCTTCTTGTACATAATATTATTCATGGTAGGCTAAAAGTAAACAGCATGATAACATTTCCCATTTGTGAAGCTGAGGGAAGCAAATACCCTCACAGATCATATACAGTGGAGCTGGTTCCTGTTGTAATCGTTTGGGTTCTCTGGAAACAGATGCTGTGATGTAGTTTAGTAGGCAGAAATCAAGACCTGAGAAAGGTGAGGAGAAAAAGCAGGTTTTGACCAAGGGAGAAGTTTAACTATGATGCAGGACCACCAAAATCTCAGACTGCACACCAGGAATGCAGACAGATCTTTAGACTGCTGATTTGATTGGGCATTACATATGGGTTTCTCTTGGAAGGAGTCACTGCAGCTTGGTCATGGCCTAAAGATGTCAACAGCTGAAGTCTGTTTTCTGACAGCTGGGGCCACAAGTCTTTCTTTGATGGGGAATCTGAGATTCCTTAATTAGTGCAATTGGAGTACTGTTAAGAGAACGTCACACAGCTGGCGTTATTCACATGATACAGGTTCAAATCCTAGGTCAGCATGTTGCCCTTTGGGAATTCACGTAATTTCCCTAAGCCTCCATGAACTTACTGTAAAACAGATACTTCAAAAAATTCATGGAAAAATGAAATTAAAAGACAATATGAAACTTTCCAGGAACTTTTTTTTTGTGTGTGTGACCGGTAAGGAGATTGCAACCCTGGGCTTGGTGTCGCCCGCACTGCACTCAGCCAGTGAGCGCACCAGCCATCCCTATATAGGATCCGAACCTATGGTGGGAGCGCCGCTGCGCTCCCAGCACTGCACCCTCCCGAGTGAGCCATGGGGTCGGCCCCCAGGAACTTTTTGAACACTCATACTATATCCTATATACTATATACTATATAATGTATCTTATAATATAAAATATAATATATGATATATAATTTTTGAGAAATTTAAATTTAACAAATATATTAGAAACATGATTATACTAATAAAATCTAGATAATATCAAACCTCAGTCAAAAAAGAGTTCAGATATCAAAGGTCAGTCAAAAAAGAATTTAGTTACTGGAAGAAGAGGACAGGAAATCTCAGTAGAAAGTATTATGCTAAGTTCATAGAAGCCAAGTAAAGTAGAAAGATTCATGATCTCAGAATGCCAGGTCCAGAAAAACAAAAGAAAAAAAAAGTACCTTTTATTAGGCACTCCTACATGCTAGGCACAATACACAACAATTAAAAAATATTTTTCTCACTTATATGTACCTTAACATTGTGAAATATGAATTATTATCCCAAAATTATAGAGAGATAACTGAAGTAGAGAGTAGCAAATTAAGTTGTTCAATACCAAACAGTAAATGGCAAAATCTATATCTAAAATCTAGTCAATCTGACCACAAAATCCCAGTTCTTTTCATGTAACAATTTCACTGTTGAACACTACTTCTAGGCCAAAAACTGCATTTTGTTAAGTTTACCAAATGAAGGATAGACAAACACATCCTTGATTGTTGTCTGTGCAGTCCCGTTATTTTCCTCAGAAAGTGTCATGGTACCTAACTGATGTTCATACTGACTGCATGAATGTTTAGATAGGCAGTAGTTGGTCATTCACCCTCAGAGGCAGGTACTGTTTGAGCTACCCAGTAAGTGTGATAACGATTGTAGAAGACTGAACTGGGTGTGGAGGTGCTTTAGAAATGATTCTGGAGCATCTCTGTGTGGATTCAAGAAAAATGGAAATGACTACATCTTAGTTTGTTTTGTGCTGCCATAACAAAATACCTGAGATTGGGTAATTTATGAAGAACAGAAATTATTTTCTCTCAGTTCTGGAGGCTGGAATGTTCAAGAGCTAGGTGCTAGCAGGTTTGGTATCTAGTGCGTATTGCTCTCTGCTTCCTTGTTATAGCACCTTTTGAGGGGAGAAATGCTGTGTCCTCACACGGAAGAAGGGCGGAAGGGCAAGCTAGCTTAACACTGTGTGAAGCCTGTTGTATATGGGCCTTAATCCCATTTATGAGGGGAGAGCCCTGATAGCCTAATCAATAGCCTCACTTCATAACACCATCACATTGACCATTAAATTTCAACACCTGAATTTTGGAGGAGAAACATTGAAACCATAGTGACTACACTTGAGAGAAAATCAGAAACAGAGCCAGGCAGAAAAGTAAAGACAAAATAAACCAAACGCCCTAACGTAATGGCAGAAATCAAGTGCTAGATTTTAGGGTAGAAACCAGACAACAAAACTAAGCAAATTTGGATAAGGTGTTCTCTGTGGTGTCAGTGTAGTTGCAGAGACATTCT
>NW_007736958.1:0-1057 GCF_000696425.1 Galeopterus variegatus
GGTACGGGGGCAACACTGAGGGTTGCGATCCGTTGCCGGACACGGGGAAAAAAAAAAAAAAAATTGGAAAGTGTGACTTCTCCAACATTATTCTTCTTTTTCAGTATTTTGGATAGTCAGAGCTTCTTGCAATTTCATATGAATTTGAGGATCAGTTTTTCCATATTAGCAAAAAGGCGGTTAGAACTTTGATAGGGATTACATTGAATCTGTAGGTCATTTTTGGTTAGTAGTGCCATCTTAACAACATTAAATCTTTTAATCCATGAACATGGGATGTCTTTCTATTAATTAGATCTTTAATTTCTAGGTGTTTTTTTTCTTTGGGATGGTATTGTAAATGGAATTGTTTTCTTTTTTTTATTTTGTTTTTGGTGGCCTTCTGGTAAGGGAGTCCAGACCCTTGACCTTGGTGGTATTAGCACCATGCTCTATCTAACCAAGCAATCCAACTGGCCAGCCCTGGAATAGTTTTCTTAATTTCCTTTTCAGATTGTTTCTTGCCCGTATATAGAAACACAACTGATTTTACATGTTGATCTTTTACTCTGCAACATTGCTTATTTCATTTATTAACTCTAATAGTTTTTTTTGTGTGTGTGTGAATGTGGATTTTTTGGGATTTTCTATTTTGAGGATCACATCAACTGTGAATAGAGATAGTTTTGCTTCTTCCTTGCTGATTTAGATGTCTTTAATTTCTTTTTCTTGCCTACTTGCTCTGGCTAGAACTTCCAGTACAATGTTAGATAGTAGTGACAAGAGGTAGGTATCTTTGTCTTGTTCCTAATCTTTGGGGGAAAGTTTTTAGTCTTTTGCCACCGAGTGTGATGTTATCTGTAGATATTTCATAAATGCCCTTTATCATGTTGAGGAAGTTCCCTTCTATTCCTAGTTTTTTGAGTGTTTTTACTATGAAGGAGTACTGGATTTTGGCAAATGCTTTTTCTGCATCAATTAAAATGATTATGTATATTTTTCCTTTGTTTTATTATTGTGGTGTATTACATTGATTTTCTTCGTTGAACCACCCTTGCATTCCTGTGGTAAGTCCCAT
>NW_007736958.1:2139-3117 GCF_000696425.1 Galeopterus variegatus
GCATCAGTATTCATAAGGAATATTGGTATGTAATTTTCTTGTGATGTCTGTCTGGTTTTGGCATCAGGGTAATACTATTTTCATAGAATGAGTAAGGAAGTGTTCCTTTCTCTCCTGTTTTTTGGAAGAAATTGAGAAGGACAGATGTTTAATCTTTTTCTTTTCTTTTTTTTTTTTTTAAAGATGACCGGTAAGGGAATCTTAACCCTTGACTTGGTGTTGTCAGCACCATGCTCTCTGAAGTAAGCAAACTGGCCATCCCTATATGGGGATCCAAACCCGTGGCGTTGGTGTTATCAGCACCACACTCTCCCAAGTGAGCCACGGGCTGGCCCTTGATGTTCAATCTTCTTTAAATATTTGGTGGAATTCATGAGTGAAACCATCAGCTCCTAGGTTTTTCTTTGTTGGGAGGCTTTTGAATACTGATTCAATCTCTTTGCTTGTTATAAATCTGTTCAGACTTTCCATTTCTTCATAACTCAGTTTTAGTTATTTGTGTATTTCTGGGAATTCGTCCATTTCATCTACATTATCTAATTTGTTGGCACACAATTATTCATAGTTGTCTCTTATATTCCTTTTTATTTCTGTAAGATCAATAATACTATACTTGATCTTAGCTAAAAGGCCAAGAAGTGGTGTAAGAGCAATAATAATGTCCCCACTTTCATTTCTGCTTTTACTTATTTGTATCTTCTCCTTTTTTTTTTTGTCAGTCAGGCTAAAGTTTCATTATTTTGTTGATCTTTTCAAAGAAACAACTTTTGGTTTTGTTCATTCTTTTCATTGGTTTTCTATTCTCTTTTTCACTTTTCTCCACTCTAATCATTTTATTATTTCCCCGCTATTGCTAGCTTTGGATGTAGTTTGCTCCTCTTTTTCTAGTTTCTTAGGGTGTAGAGTTGTTATTGATTTGAGACTTTTTTCTTTTAACATAGGTCTCTACTGCTATAAATTTTTCTCTGAGCATAACTT
>NW_007736958.1:4417-5042 GCF_000696425.1 Galeopterus variegatus
GGAAAAATGGAAATGTGGTTAAATTTGTGGATTCTCATGAGATGAGGACTGATTTTTTTTTAAAAAGAGAGAAAGCAAAGTGGACAGAATTGTGAGGCTGAAAGCCAAAGAAATTTACAGCCAAGTTACCCATGTCAAGAAATTGTTAAACCCTTCTTGAGTAGTGCTGGCTGACTTGCACATTTCAAAAGGTGATAATAGCATGAAAAATGTTAAACTTGCAGGTGAGGCAAGATCAGAAGGCTAGGGAAGAATTTTAAAAATACCTGCTAAGTGTTATGAAGGAAAAGAACTATCTGGAAGAGCAAGTTTTCAGTGCTGATCATACTGGTTTTTATAGAACTATTTCTCTCTTAATTCTGCCAACATTTGCTTCATTTGTTTTGGGGCTCTGTTTGGTGCATATATGTTTATAATTGTTATATCTTCTTGGTGAATTGATCCTTTTATCAATACATATTGTCCTTTATCTTTTCTAACATTTTTAGACTTTAAGTCTATTTTGTCTGCTATTAATATAGCCACCTATCTCTCTCATTTATTATTTGCGTCAAATATCTTTTTGTATTCATTGACTTTTTTTATTTTTTATTTTTTTGCAGCTGGCTAGTATAGGGACCCGAAC
>NW_007736958.1:5134-8999 GCF_000696425.1 Galeopterus variegatus
GGTGAATTGATCCTTTTATCAATACATATTGTCCTTTATCTTTTCTAACATTTTTAGACTTTAAGTCTATTTTGTCTGCTATTAATATAGCCACCTATCTCTCTCATTTATTATTTGCGTCAAATATCTTTTTGTATTCATTGACTTTTTTTATTTTTTATTTTTTTGCAGCTGGCTAGTATAGGGACCCGAACCCTTGACCTTGGTGTTATAACACCACACTCTAACCAACTGAGCTAACCAGTCAGTCCCATTCATCCACTTTTAACTTTTTGTATTTTGGATCTAAAGTGAGTCTCTTTAAGCAGCATATAGTTGCATCACATATTCTTATCCATTCTGCCAATCTCTGCCCTTTGATTGGGGAGTTAAAACCATTTCTGTTTAAAATAATTAGTAATAAGCAATGACTTTCTACTGCCATCTTACTATTTGTTTTCTGTATGTCTTATACCTTTTTTGTTCCTCATTTCCTTCATTATTGCTAACTTTCATGTTTAATTGATTTTTGTAATAGTATATCATTTGGATTCTCTTCTCATTTCCTTTAGTGTATATTTTTTAGATACTTTGTGGTTATCATGGGATTATAATTAACAACTAGATATATATTTTGAAGTTATAACTGATACTGTTAATGAATTAGGTGATGGATGTGAGAAAAGAAGTCAAGGATAATAACAAGTTGTTTGGCTTGAGGATTGGAACAATGGAGAAGTGATTTATTAGGAAGGAATCAGCTATAGGAATAGCTGGTGGAATGGGGATTTGGGAGAGAAATGAGAAGCTCAGTTTTGACATGTTACATTTGATATGCCTATTAGACATTGAAATAGAAATATCAAATAGGCAGTTTAATATATAAGTCTGGGAGCCAGGAGAGCAGTCCAGGCTGGGGACAGAAATTTGAGTTAAAAGCATATGGATTGTATGTAAATCCCTGGAGCTGGATGAGTTTATTGAGGGAGTAAGTGTAGATTCGGAAATAAAGTATCCTTAGAACCAAGTTCTGGAGTACACCAAGAAGTCATGAAGAAAAGGGGAACTAACAAAGATGACTGAAAAGAAGTAGACTAAATATATTTTATATATTTGTAATAAATTCTGTTATTTCTTGTCAAAGGATAATTCTAGATAATCTGTTTTCCTTACAGTTACATCTAAATGAGGGCAGTGGTCCTAAATTTGTTTTTAGAGGTAGTTTAACATAAAACTTAAAGGTAGATGTAATTTAGATTTTGTTGTTGTTGTTGTTATTGTTGGCTAATACAGGGATCTGAACCCTTGACCTTGCTGTCATAACACTGTGCTCTAACCAACTGAGCTAACTGGCTAGCCCTGAGTATTCTTAAATATAAGATAAATATAACAGATGAATTGGTTAGTTATGCATAATTCTTCCTCCCCCACAAGATCCCACTTTAGAAATACTACTTTTATTTAGTCTATGTAGTTCATTTTATTTTGTTTAGTCATTAAGGTCTGTGGTGTCTCTTATATCTGCCTTAAAGATTACTGATGAAATACTGTTTTGCTTTGATACTTAGTGTTTCAGAATTTTGTTATTCAATGGGAAGTAAATATGAAAGCAGTTATGCAGCCAGAACTGGATCAAATGTTTCCCCAAATGTGTTGTGGTTTTTCTTTTTCTTTTCCTGCAGAAAAAAATCTAGAGATAATATCCTGAAGGTAGAGACTAATGGCCAAAAAAATCAACCAATCAATAAAAATTAAAGTGACATTATTTTCCCAGCTAGCCACCTCATCCTATGGAGGTCTAAAGGTGCCATAGAGCAAGGGAAAAAGAAAGGCTTATCAATTCTTTCTTAGCCTCTGCATCCAGCTCACTAACCTTCCTAACTCTACCACTGTAAACACTTTGGACATAGTAGACTTTAGTAAATGTCAGTTAAGTCATATTTAGTTTCGCTGCTCCTACTCAAAAACTCTTATTTCTCCCTACCTGCAGCCTTAGCTTCTGAGACTATAGATGAATTTTTCTTCCATCTGTTGTGTATAAAGAATTCCCATCAATAACCTTGTACATTTTTCCTTCCTTATGGAGTTTAAGTTTTAAAAAAGAGCAAGAAAAGGGAAACATAGGGGAGGTTTTTGTTTTTACTTCTTTGGCTGTCTTTTGCTATTAACACTTTTGGGTGTGTATAAAGAATTCCCATCAATAACCTTGTACATTTTTCCTTCCTTATGGAGTTTAAGTTTAAAAAAAGAGCAAGAAAAGGGAAACATAGGGGAGGTTTTTGTTTTTACTTCTTTGGCTGTCTTTTGCTATTAACACTTTTGGGTTTGTTTTTGTTTTTGTTTTTATTTTTATTTTGGTGGCTGGCCTGTAAGGGGCTATTAACAGTTTTTAAAAAATTAACAGAAAAAATTAGGAGGCCTGAGTACCTGCTGTAGAGACAGAAGCCACTGTTATCTCTCATCAAGTTTATACCAACAGCCTCCTAACTGGTCTCGGTTTCCTCCCTTGCTCCCTTATAATTTAATCTCAACATAGCAGCCATCATGACACTGCTCTACTCAAAACCCTGCAATAGCTCCCCATTTGATTCATAATAGGAGTCAAATTTCTTACAGTGGGCTCTCAAGCTCTTCTTGAACCTCCATTACCTCTGACCTTGCCTACTTGTTGTCTCTGCTCTGGCCATCCTAGCCTCCTTACCAGTTACATTTTGTCATTAGAGACTTTGCCCTAGCTGAGTCCCCTGCCTGGTATGTATTCTTCCCTCAGGTATCTGTTTGGCTAATTCTGTCACCTCCAGTCTTGCCTCAAATCTCAGCTTCTCAGTGAAGCCTACGTTAACCTCTTCTATTCATATTGTAACCTGCCCCACTTACATTCATAAGCACTGATCCTATTTCTATTTCTGTTTTACTTAAGAAACATTTGGTTATGGTGCAGTAACAACTTAACCCCCAAATTTTAGTGACTTAACACAAGAGCTTATATCTCAGTTGTGTTACATATCCATTATGGATTAGCAAATAACTCTGTCCACTTAGAACCTCAGGGACCCAGGCTGCCAAGATGATGCATATCAACATGTGGTTTCCAGAGTTACATTGCAAGGGAAGAGAGTTCAAAGAATGATTGAAAAAGTGGCATGAGTCACTTTTTACTCCAGATCATTGGCCAAAATTAGTCACATGTCCCAATCTAAATACAGGTGAATCTGAAAATATAGAGGAGCCCAAGGAATATCAATGAGCATTAGTGTTTATTCAACAACTGTTTTCTTTTTTATTTTCTCCATATTACTTATCAGTTTTATTACATAATTTATATATTTTATATAACTTATGTATAGTTATGTAATACAATTTACATATTTTTGTGTTTACTGTTTAGAGCCTCTTCTCAGCAAGAATACAAGCTTACCCTCCCCCCAAAACCACACTACTTACAATTTCTTGCACACAGGACTTTGCTCATATTGTTCCTACTGTTTATAATGCTCTCCTTCTTTTTTGCCCTGTACTGACTCCTTTCTTTTTCTGGAGAAATCCTACTCATCTTTGAGGATAACTGGAATCTCACTTACTCTGGGAGGCTTTGTTAACATTCCTAAGCTGAGTTAAATGCTCATCCTCTAGGCCTTCTCTGAATTTTTAGTATGCTCCTGTCATAGCACTTAACTCATTATATAATGACATGTCTGTCTGCCCACTCCATTAAACCAAGTTCCTCATGCATGTGGAAAAATGGCTGGAGAGGGCCGGCCCGGTGGCGCACTGCTATAGTGCACCGCTTGGGAAGCGCGGTGGCGCTCCCACCGAAGGTTCGGATCCCACATACCGACCGGTTCCCGCTCACTGGCTGAGCGAGGCGCGGGAGCAACACCGAGGG
>NW_007736958.1:9854-10636 GCF_000696425.1 Galeopterus variegatus
GCAACACCGAGGGCTGCAATCCCGTTGCCGGTCCCGGTCCGGTACGGGGGCGACACTGAGGGTTGCGATCCGTTGCCGGACACGGAAAAAGACAAAAAAAAAAAGGAAAAATGGCTGGAGAAATAGGTAGAGCCTAGAAAAGAAACTGTGAGGGTCTTAGCAAGAGCAGTATAAGTAGGGATGGAAAAGAGATGAAAATCAAGGAATATTTAGAAGGTAAAATTAGTAAGATTTGGTTATTGGCTGAATGCAAGGGATAAGGAAAGAATCAGGATAATTCATGTTTTTCATTTAGGTTATTATGTGGTTTATGATGTTTCCAAATGAAGTAGGGAATATAAGAGGAGGAACTAGTTTGGATGACGGGATGATGAGTTTAGTTTGAGGTATAGTGGGTTTAAATCTATAGGGACCTCAAAGTGGAGGTAACGTGCAGAGTTGGATATATGGTTCTTAAAGCCAGGGAAATGGATAGGTCTTCATCATGCTAAGTAGTAGTTAAAAAATAAGAAAGGGTGAGACTTTGTCAGGGTGGGGGGGAGTCGGCACCTACACCGGCACCCTGACAACTAGCTAAACCATGCTCGACTGAAGGGAATGAGGCCGAAGATTACTTCCTGCCTCCACCTCCCTGTGCGAGAGGGAGCAGGGCGGGAGAGCCCAGGAGATAAGTAAGTGCAGCCACCGGCCCCAACCCGGCTCACAAAGGAGCACTCAGACCCGGTGGGGGTTCTGTCAAGCAGTTCCGTTTATTCAACTCAAAGCCTACATATTTATGCATA
>NW_007736958.1:11700-12649 GCF_000696425.1 Galeopterus variegatus
TGAACATGTGTGAAGAACAAAGAAGGGAACAAGCAGTCATCATTAGGTGTAGCAACCATCTATGCTAGGAAGGTAGCTGCCACCCAACATCTCCCCCTTTTTGTTTTGTTTTGTGTAGGCAGCTGATGATGGCTAGTCATTTGGCCTCATCACTGCTTATGTGGTTGTGCCTGTCTTAGGTTGCCCTCTCCATGAGGGTCTTACCCGTCATTGACTATCCAATCAAGCGAAGCTGTGATGGATGCCTTACACCTTGGTGTTTATTTTTTGTAGGGCTAAATTGACCCATGGATCGGGGGGTTATCCTGTTGGGTGACTTCTACCACTTGGGCAAGCATGACGAGGGAAGTTTTGTTGCCTTTCACCATAGCAACTATCTTGTTTAATATATAAGGTCCCAGGATGATTATTAATAATAACATGACAAGAGGGCCTGCTAATGAGGACAGTAGGGAGGTGAGCCATGGGGATCAGGAAAACCAATTTTCAAACCAACCAGCATAGGCCTCTTGCTCTCACTTACGTTTCTCTAATCCTTCTCTAAGCTTAGCTAAGGATTCTTTAACAAACCCAGAATGGTCGGCATAAAAGCAGCACTCTTCATTGATGGCAGCGCATAATCCCCCTCGCTGGAAAAAGAGCAAATCCAAGCCTCAGCGGTTCTGTAAAACAACTTCAGAAAGAGAGGTTAAAGACTGTTGCAAATGAGATATTGAAACTTCCAAATTTGCTAAATCTGCGTCAACAGATTCTCGGAGGACAGAGATTTGTTGGTAGACTGTTGATATTCCTGCAATGCCTGTTCCTGCTCCAGCCAATCCAAGGAGTGTGCTGGCGAATACAGCTGTACCCCCTAGACTTCGTCTGGTTCAGGGTAAATTGTCCCAGTGCTGGAACAATGTCTCTCCAGGATGCCAAGTTATTGCTGGTGCAAGAGCCATGGCTACAC
>NW_007736958.1:14164-15598 GCF_000696425.1 Galeopterus variegatus
TCTTGGAATCATGTCCTGGACAGACATAAAAATCATGGGCTTTTAGTGCCTTTTTATTATACGCTGTGGCACAACCTGGGACGTGGCAAATTCCCCTATTACGAAAGGGGCTCTCTCACAGGTGTTGGAATCATGCTTAGGGGGTCCAAATAGTTCCCCCACTAAATCACATAAATCAAAAGTTATTGTTGGGGAGCCATTTGCCAAATGGAGCAGAACCATTATGTTTGGAATAAATCACTTTACTGGTTGCAGATTGGATAACCTGCCATGTTTGATTAACTGGGGTGTGGTCTGTGGTAGCGGACACAGTCATCCTTATGCATAGAAAAAACAACATATGCTTAATCGACAGGAGGCTCATCATGGGTCCTGAAAAACAAAAACAAGCAATTCCTCAGGGTCATCAACACCCTGGGCTATAGGTGTAAATTTAATGTTCCTAGCTGGCACCCATTTTGGGCTTGGTTCGTTGAAAGGAAAAACACATCCAAATCCTCTACCCATAGTTAGCGATGGGTTTGGGCCTCTCCACTGTCCACTCATGGGATCTTTCCGGCGCACCTGGACTTTAGGGCGTGGAGTCTGGGATGCCCAATGCTTTTGGAAGGCGAACAATGGGTCATTCTTAGAAAAGTTTAAAATATTTAAAGTGAATANACCTTGGTCCAGTCACCCCGGGTTGTGGTTATATTACTGCATACCATGTTATTCTTTCCTAAACAAATTCCTTTGCTAACCACTGTTTCTAGAGTAAATCCAGGGCGGGTGGCATTGTGACTATTCATGCAGTCATGAGCAGTGGCATTGCTAATATTGGTGTTAGGCAAGGCTATAGCTATATAATAAGGAGGCTATGTACTTAGACACAACCAGCATTGCTGAGTAAAGTTGGGATTAGTTTCATTTAAAGTTAAACATGTGGCATTTACAAGGCGCCATAACTGTTGGATAGATGTATACTGGGGGAGTGGTTTGGCAGGGGCGGGCATGGTTGAACTAGTGGTAGAGGTACTAGTTGGTCCTAATTCAGCATTCGTTGAGTCAGCCTTCTTGTTAATAATTGAATTTGGCCCAATAGCTGTTACAATGTCACTTTTAGTTAACTGCACTCGGAACAGTATTCCATCATCATAGCCTGATTTATAAATTCTAAGGCCCCAAGTGAGCCCGCTTAAAAAAGCGAGCAGGGTTATTTTTTCCTGCCGAGGTAAAGGTTAATATCAGTGGTATTTGGTCACCATTTGAAGTTTGGTTTTTCTTTAATGTTATGAAATCCCAAGAGGAAGAAGGCTTCCAGTAAGCATCACCGGTGGTTTCTCAACCCCAAGCAGCACAGTAGTAATCACCTGTAACACCACACTCTGGCCAAGTCTTGGAATCATGTCCTGGACAGACATAAAAATCATGGGCTTTTAGTGCCTTTTTATTATA
>NW_007736958.1:16272-17048 GCF_000696425.1 Galeopterus variegatus
CCATTTTGGGCTTGGTTCGTTGAAAGGAAAAACACATCCAAATCCTCTACCCATAGTTAGCAATGGGTTTGGGCCTCTCCACTGTCCACTCATGGGATCTTTCCGGCGCACCTGGACTTTAGGGCGTGGAGTCTGGGATGCCCAGTGCTTTTGGAAGGCGAACAATGGGTCATTCTTAGAAAAGTTTAAAATATTTAAAGTGAATAAAGCCATCCCTAACTGTTGATGGGGGCTACCAATTTCCCTTTTTTGTTTTTCAAGCTGAGTTTTTAAAGTTAAATGATGACGCTTGATTATAGCCTGGCCTTGTGGGTTGTATGGAATTCCAGTTGAATGTTGAATGTCCCATTGAGATAAAAATTCTTGAAAAGCTTTACTGGCAAAACAAGGACCATTATGTGTTTTTATTTTTGTTGGCAGCCCTAATATGGCAAAACATTGAAGCAAATGACCTTTTGCATTTTGGTTTGTTCACCTGAATGGGCGGGCTGTAGCCCAGCATGCATGAGAATAAGTATCCATGGACATAAAGATGTATTTTAATTTTCCAAATGAAGTGAAATGAGTAACATCGGTTTGCCATAGCACGTTAGGTTTGAGTCCCCTAGGGTTAACACCTGGGGGTTGAAGTGGGGTACCTGTATGTAAGGGAGACAGGATTTGCAAGTATGTACAACTTTCTTTAATTGTGAAATAGGAACCTGTGGGAACCTGACATGTAGTCCCCTCCAATTAATATGAGTCAAAGCATGAAGGTTACTAGCAAGCTCTGTAGT
>NW_007736958.1:18781-20149 GCF_000696425.1 Galeopterus variegatus
GCTCTGCGGGGGGTGGGATGGCCAGATATAACTGGGCAGGGGAGTCTTTTGGTTCAGGCGTGACTTTCTCAGCGCGGCTGCTTTCATTGCCAGCTCGGAGCGGCTTATTTTCACTTTTGCGGTGGGCATTTGCCCTTTCTTTGTCAAATTCATCCCAGGAATCAGCACCCAAGGCAAATGTCTCAGGTTTCAAGCAAAGTTTAAGCGCGGAGACGGTTGGGTAGAATCCTAGAGGTGGCTCGGTCCCTTCGTGGAGCTCTCTGCTCCTAGCAAGGCTTTGGATTCGATCCCAAGTATCATATGAAAATAGGTTGGCTGAGGGGGCCCACGGCGCCGCCTGTAAGACAGCCTCCCAAGTCTTATGGGCCGCTGTATCACTCAGATCTAGCCCCTGGCTCTTGAGCAGGTACTTTAAGCCTTTAAGGCTGGGTCATCTGGCTTCCCGAGAGAGCCCCCCATTGAGAGTGGATATACTTATATATATAGATATATACAAAGTGAGGGTCAAAGAGCACAGGGGCCCTTCCCCTCTTGGCACTTACCTCGCCTAACGATTGCTCCTGGGCGGTAAAACCCCTTCCAGGGGGCTGCTATGCAGGCCAGATGCCCCTTTGTCGTCCGTCTTTCAGGACCCAGCAGCTGAACAGCCGTGCACTCCCTTTGTGTCCTCACACGGGGAACCACTTGTCGGGGTGGAGGGGAGTCGGCGGCCGCGCCGGTGCCCCGACAACTAGCTAAACTGTGCTCGGCTCAAGGAAACGAGGCCGAAGATTACTCCCTGCCTCTACCTCCCTGTGCAAGAGGGAACGGGGCGGGAGAGCCCAGGAGATAAGTAAGTGCAGCCACCGGCCCCAACCCGGCTCACAAAGGAGCACTCAGACGCGGTGGGGGTTCTGTCAAGCAGTTCCGTTTATTCAACTCAAAGNCCATAGTCACTCCCCCTTTACGTCCTCCAGGCACCATCCTGAACATGTGTGAAGAACAAAGGGAACAAGCAGTCGTCATTAGGTATAGGAACCATCTGTGCCAGGAAGGTAGCTGCCACCCAACAGGACTTCTAATAACTACTAAGGACAGAATCCTTCTTTATACCGATGTTTAAGGAACAAGGAGAGGAAGATATGTTCTTTTGTGGAATACACAGAAAAAAATAGATGGTGAAAAGGGAACCGAGAAAGTGTGCATCTGTGGCTATCAAGGGTATTTAGAGTTTCAGGAAGAAAGTGGAAGTTCTATGCTAAATGTAGTAGAAAAGTCAAAAATTAAAACCGTGTACTAAATCTTCACTACAGCCTTATTCAACTCCCTTCTTTTTTTTTTTTTAAAAGATGACTGGTAAGGGGATCTCAACCCTTGGCTTGGTGTTGT
>NW_007736958.1:21033-23012 GCF_000696425.1 Galeopterus variegatus
AGTATAAAAACATGAGATTTCATTCATTTTTTTCATTCATACACAAGTATTTCTTGAATGTGTGCTATGTACCATACTCAGGGTTAGGTGCTAGGAATAAAGTGTGAGTAGAAACAAATAGTTTTTGTTTGGGGGGAGTTTCATTTTTTGGAGGGGGGAGGGGTGGCTGGCTGTTACGTGGAGCCGAACCCTCGACCTTGGTGTTATAACATTGTGCCCTAACCAACTGAGCTGATTGACCAGCCTTTGTGGAGTTTTTATAGAATAGCAATTTGGTTTTTATTTGCTTGTTTATGTCTAACTTAATTTATTTAACTAATTTTACTTTTTTCCCCCCCTTTAGTATCCTCTTATATATGGACTGATTCTTATTTCCGGCTGGTGTTCTATAGTTTGCCTAAGTAGAATTTACATGGGAATGCACTCCATTCTGGTAAGGAAAACCTTGTGTTCCTAATGCTTTATTTTTTCTGATATTGACAAGCAATTTTATAATTTGTAATCATTTGCACACTTATATGAAACCTAAATGTGAAAATATTGTAAGTCTTCTATTTTTGTTTTGCAAAAATATCAACATGATGCTTTGTGAAGTATCAATGTAGCAATCATGTATTTCATAGAAACAGTTTCCAGAGGTCACAACAGCCGAGTATCATACTCATAATAACATTCCTTCCTCCTTCCAGTCTCAGTGTTATTTTCCTTTGCAATCTCTTCTATGCCTCTCCTATCACTAGCTCAAAACTGACAATGTGAATACAGAAACCAAGGGGAGCTCTAAGTATTAGGGAAGACTTAGTGACTAGAAACTGAGTGAACTTAAACCATCCTGGTGCCATTTGTATTTACATATTAAACTCTGCTTTTCTTCTCCTTCCCATCAGTATTTTAGGACTCACATCAGATATTTTATTTTGAGAATGCAATTCAGTTTCAAAAGCAGCAGTACAGGAACCCTCCACTATTTGTAGCCACACCTGCTCACTTCCCTTCTGTCTATCCCCACTGGTATTCCCTTGGAATGGCCTGCATCATGTCTTGACCGAATTACTGCCATAGCATCTTTTTTTTTTTTGGTCTTTTGTCTTTTTCCGTGTCCGGCAACGGATTGCAACCCTCAGTNCCCGTGGCCTTGGTGTTATCAGCACCGCACTCTACCGAGTGAGCCACAGGCCGGCCCCAACTCCTTTCTTTTAACCCCACTTCTCCAACCACCTTGGTTTCAGTTTCATTGAGAAATTTGAAGTCATAAGGCATTAACTGCCCCAAATATGCCCTCCCTTCCTTTACAAACTTACCACCATGCTCATCCATCCTTTTCTCATTCCCTCTAATCACAGGATATTCAAAGCCAACTCTTCCACTACTGCCAGTGATACTGAGAATTGTCTACACTTTCTGTTTATACTATTTCCCTCTTTATGGTTTCTGTTCCCAGTATTCCACCAAAATTTTTCTTAGTAAAGTTACCATTTGAGATTTTAGTGGAGAGGCAGAAAAGGAAAACTAATTACAAGGTATTGAATATTGATAAAAGGTAAGGAAATGGCAACACAAATTGCAGATAGCAGTCACTGATGGAAATGAGAGGGAGGTAATGCCCAGAGCTCCTCTTCAGGACCGTGAGGATGTTTACATGGACCAGTTTCAGGTACTGCTTATTCCAGAGGCCCTTTAATTTTAGAGCCATATTAAAAGTATGTCTCCTATCTGTCCTTCTTCCGTAGTGCTAGTGATTGAATCTTTACTGTAGAAGCAAAAATGACCCAGTTCCCACAATGAAGAGTATAAAAACATGAGATTTCATTCATTTTTTTCATTCATACACAAGTATTTCTTGAATGTGTGCTATGTACCATACTCAGGGTTAGGTGCTAGGAATAAAGTGTGAGTAGAAACAAATAGTTTTTGTTTGGGGGGAGTTTCATTTTTTGGAGGGGGGAGGGGTGGCTGGCTGTTACGTGGAGCCGAACCCT
>NW_007736958.1:24683-25687 GCF_000696425.1 Galeopterus variegatus
GCCCCATAGCATCTTAATTAGTAACCCTAGTTCCAGTTTGACACTGCTCCATCCAGTATTCAATCTCTCATTTAGTAGACTTTCCAGAACACAAATAAAATGCCATGCTGAATTACTTATGTTTCCTCAAGATGCAAAGGGTGTTTCTTTTTTTTTTTTTAATAAAGATGACCGGTAGGGGGATCTTAACCCTTGACTTGGTGTTGTCAGCACCACGCTCAGCCAGTGAGCGAACCGGCCATCCCTATGTGGGATCCGAACCCGGGGCCTTGGTGTTATTAGCACCGCACTCTACCGAGTGAGCCACGGGCCGGCCCCAAAGGGTGTTTCTTACTTCTATAACTCTAGGAATACTGTATCCTTTGCTTGGAATGCCCTTTTCTCTTTCTTTGCCTGCCTAACTATCCCATTTGTTTTTCAAGACTCACTACAAATGTGCTTAGCCCCTAAAAGCCTCATTACCTTCCCCATCTTCTCTTACTCAAGACCAGTTAGGCGACCCTACTCCCACTTATCCTAAATTGCAACTGCTTTTTCCCTTATTTTTCACCCGCACTGGACTTGAAGTTCCTTGAGAACAGTAACTTTGTATTTTCTTTTATCCTTGCATCTCATGTGGTGTCTCTTAAGGCACTCTGTGAATGTATTATGTATTATCTTGTAGATAAAAGATCAGAAAAAAAGTGGAGAAATACCTAATTTATGGAATCCTAAAATTTCTGATGTGTTGTATCAAGTTTTCTTGTCCTTAACAATAACCTAACATTTTTAGAATTTTCTACTTATAAAAATATCTCGTTAGCTTGTTTCATAGCTATAGAAATATTGTCTTTATTTTTTACCTAAATTT
The DNA here is from genome assembly GCF_000696425.1 of Galeopterus variegatus. Lineage (NCBI taxonomy): Eukaryota > Metazoa > Chordata > Mammalia > Dermoptera > Cynocephalidae > Galeopterus > Galeopterus variegatus. The sequence goes on from NW_007736958.1 coordinate 25,534, forward strand.
CTTGCCTCCAGCAGCTGCCCCTCCATTAGTAAATATCCAGAAGTCCAAACACTATTTTAATAAAAAATTATTTTTTTGAGTTTTTATAATTACTTATGTTCAAGACAAAATGTGAATTTACATATAATTCTATCTTTCTTTTTTTTTTTTTTTT
>NW_007736958.1:26950-36299 GCF_000696425.1 Galeopterus variegatus
CGCTCCCGCCGAGGGTTCGGATCCCACATAAAGACCGGCCGCTCACTGGCTGAGCGAGGAGCGGGGGCAGCACTGAGGGTTGCAATCCCGTAGCCGGTCCTGGTCCGGTATGGGCGCGACACTGAGGGTTGTGATCCGTTGCCGGTCACGAAAAAAGACAAAAAAAAAAAAGACAAAAGACTAGCTACTGAATTTTATTATGTGTAGTATTTTTGTTCTTCTTTTTAAAAAGTTAATATCAGAGGGATAACTTGCAAATATTGTAAGTTACAATTCTGTGCTGTTAATAACCACAACTGTTACTAATCAATAATATATTGCTTCTTATTTGTGTTTTGATAATTGATATTTGAAATTATACTCATAGCAAACCCATTTTTTTAACATTATGGATCTAATATATTCCCACAGTTTATACTTTTTAAATATTTTAATGTTTCAGTGGTTACCTGCATTCTGAACTATTTTTAAAAACATAATTGGTCTTCATTGTTTATTATGAAATTAAAATTGAACTGTAGGCAGTGTATCCTACAAATTGCTAATAGGTGCTTAGATACCATATGAGGGTACTTCATAAAGTTCATGGAAAAATAGGATTAAAAGATAATAGGAATCTTTCCATGAACTTTTTGAAGACCACTGTATTGTCTAAGCCGATGTCTTCATGAATATTAAGAAAAGAGCTCTAATAATGTTATAAATAATTTACAATGAACACTTCATTCAGTATTTGCTATATATGCTTTATTATTATTGTTACAAAGAGCAACAGCTTAGCTTATTTTTAACATCTGTCTACATTCCTAAATTGGTTTCTTTAATCCCTAGAAAAATAGATTACTCCATCCATTTTCTTCATTTATTATCAAACCTAGCTCTCAAAATTTAATTTCTTAAATGAAAAAGCCATTTTTTAAGTTACTCAACTGAGTACTTCACCAATTAGTTTCATTTCAACATTAGTAAAATTGTATGTTGTAATTATATTTACCCAAAATTATACTAAATATGTGTGTGTGTATATACTCATACATAAACACATTTAGTATAGTTTTGGGTAATACATATATTTATGTGTGTATGTATAAAGTATTTTTAGAAAGGTTTTATTAGAGTATAAAGTACTATATACCTCTCAAGCTCATTTTTATAATAAGAAATAAAAATCAAACCAACCAAAATAAAACAAACAAACTAAAACATGTTACAGAGAAAATTCTGAGAAAACTAAAGAGTTTTAACAGTGCTTACTTCTGGGTAATAATGAATTATTGTTTATCTGTATTGTTTTTCTACAATTAGCTTGTCTTAAATTTGTATTTCAATTAAAAAAGATAGAAACTTTAAAAGCCATTCAAAAAAAGCATTAATAATGCTTTTATAATCAAAGATAATGCATTACAACAATACATTTTGTTGTTAGAAACCCTGCTGACATCACTGGAACATAGAAATTACAACCAGGACACTGAAATAAGTTATAGTTAAAACAGAAACAAAAACCCACTAGGAAACAGGAGACCTGAATTATTCTAGTCTCAGCAAATCACTAGCCTCTCTACATCTGTTTTCTTTCTTTTCTTTTCTTTTTTTTTTTAAAGATGACCGGTAAGGGGATCTTAACCCGTGACTTGGTGTTGTCAGAACCATGCTCTCTCAAGTGAGCCAACCGGCCATCCCTATATAGGGACCTGAACCCATGGCCTTGGAGTTATCAGCACCACACACTCCCAAGTGAGCCACTGGCTGGCCCCTTACATCTGTTTTCTCATCAGGAGAAATGAAAAGGAAAAGAGTCCCAAATTTAGTTCATGGTAAATATTCATTGAATTAATGGTATTTGATATCTTCTACCATAAATGTGATGATAACCCTGAATATTCCATTTAAATGTGTAATTGTTGGGCTGGCCCGTGGCTCACTCGGGAGAGTATGGTGCTGATAACACCAAGGCCACAGGTTCGGATCCCATATAGGGATGGCTGGTTAGCTCACTTGGGAGAGCGTGGCGTGGTGCTGACAACACCAAGTCAAGGGTTAAGATCCCCTTACCGGTCATCTTTAAAAAAAAAAAAAAGTGTAATTATTTATTAACAATTTTTAGGACATAAATGTTATTTATAATAATAAGTATTTAAAATTATTTGCTAAGGGCCGGCCCGTGGCTCACTCGGGAGAGTGCGGTGCTCATAACACCAAGGCCATGGGTTCAGATCCTATACAGGCATGGCCGGTTGGCTCACTGGCTGAGCGTGGTGTTGACAACACCAAGCCAAGGGTTGAGATCCCCTTACCGGTCATCTAAAAAAAAAAAAAAAAAAAAATTATTTGCTAAGTTTCATTTCACAAAATTTGCTACTTTGAGCTCTTTGTGTTACCTTTAATATTAATTGTTCTTTTTTGCATACTTTGTTCTGTAATGCTTAAAACCACTTAAGTTATATATTTTAATGTTATCCATTATATTGATATCACAATGATAGCCACCACGTTTATGTCCTAAATTTGATTGTTCCTTGTGGGCCTACTGGATGAAAGTTCAATATGCCCTTACTATCTAGGGCAATATAAATAATTAATAACTTAATCAGAAAAGGAGGTAGATTTGTATAGTTTTGCAGCAATCTAAGTTTAATACTCATAAAGCTATACACAAAAAGTAGAGGACAACAAATACTGGATTTTTTATGTCATACTGAAATAAAAGGGGTCTTCAAAATGTTCATGGAAAATTTGCATTATCTTTTAATTCTGTTTTTCCACGTACTGTTTGAAGTACCCTCGTATATTTCTGAAAGTATAATTGATACAAGAGAAGTTATCATTTAAAATAATTCTTAATATCAGGCTGGCCCGTGGCTCACTTGGGAGAGTGTGGTGCTGATAACAACAAGGCCACAGGTTCAGATCCCTATATAGGGATGGCCAGTTAGCTCACTTGGGAGAGCGTGGTGCTGACAACACCAAGTCAAGGGTTAAGATCCCCTTACAGGTCATCTTTAAATAAATAAATAAATAAATTCTTAAAGTGATCAAAAATTTTAAAAAATTAAGACATTTAATTGATTAAGGTATAAAAGAAACATTTTTAAGATTAAACATGTACTTATATCTGTAATATGACAAACATGTAGTTTTAAAAAATATACCTAACTTCATTCAGAGCTACTAACCCTTCTTTTCATTTAACCTTAGAGTAAATGTGGATGGTTTTACATAAATAACCCATCAATTGTCATTTATCTAATGTGAGAATTACAAGGCTCAGAACATTTCTACATTAGTATAAAACTTGGAATTTTAAGTCAGTCAGGAAATTTAAAGTAAAAAACAAGGCAACAGCTTCTGTCTTTTGTAGACAACATTCTATGGGTATTTACCAAGATCTGTGCCTTTAATTACAAGGTAGGGAGGAGAGGATAAGATAGCAAAAAAGAAAACATAACCTTATAAAGTAATTATTTTGGTGATTTGGGGTCTGAAATATGAAGAATAGAAGTTTGACAGTCACAAAACTTGAGATCTCCATATCCAAAAGTGCGGTCAAGAGTTTGGGTCACTTGTGGAATCTTTGAGTGATTGCAGTAAAATTCAGTTAACCCAAATTCTTAGGTTAAAATTTTAGTATTGGGGCCGGCCCGTGGCTCACTCGGGAGAGTGCGGTGCTGATAACACCAAGGCCCCGGGTTCGGATCCCATATACGGATTGCCGGTTCACTTACTGGCCGAGTGTGGTGCTGACAACACCAAGTCAAGGGTTAAGATCCCCTTACTGGTCATCTTTAAAAAAAAAAAAAAAAATTTAGTATTCTCAGTGAATTTTCATGGAAGACTTCATGTTCAAAAAAATTTTGAAAATTTAGTTCTCTTCACTCCAATTTAATTTCTAATGCTAAAAATATTAATTTTTCCAACAAATGTATTGAACACCTCAGTCTGTGAGGTTAGATAACTAGCTATGTGACCTTAGTCCAGTTTTCTTTATTTAAAAACTGGTTGGGGCCGGCCCGTGGCTCACTCGGTAGAGTACGGTGCAGATAACACCAAGGCCTGGGTTCGGATCCCATATAGGGATGACCAGTTCACTCACTGGGTGAGCGTGGTGCTGACAACACCAAGTCAAGGGTTAAGATCCCCTTACCGGTCATCTTTTTTAAAAAAGAATAAATAAATAAAAAATAAAAACTGGTTGATTAAGGTAACCATAAAGTTTCATCAAATTTGGACACTTTTGAGAGGGAGAAAAGGTGCNAGGACAACAAATACTGGATTTTTTATGTCATACTGAAATAAAAGGGGTCTTCAAAATGTTCATGGAAAATTTGCATTATCTTTTAATTCTGTTTTTCCACGTACTGTTTGAAGTACCCTCGTATATTTCTGAAAGTATAATTGATACAAGAGAAGTTATCATTTAAAATAATTCTTAATATCAGGCTGGCCCGTGGCTCACTTGGGAGAGTGTGGTGCTGATAACAACAAGGCCACAGGTTCAGATCCCTATATAGGGATGGCCGGTTGGCTCACTTGGGAGAGCATGGTGCTGACAACACCAAGTCAAGGGTTAAGATCCCCTTACAGGTCATCTTTAAATAAATAAATAAATAAATTCTTAAAGTGATCAAAAATTTTAAAAAATTAAGACATTTAATTGATTAAGGTATAAAAGAAACATTTTTAAGATTAAACATGTACTTATATCTGTAATATGACAAACATGTAGTTTTAAAAAATATACCTAACTTCATTCAGAGCTACTAACCCTTCTTTTCATTTAACCTTAGAGTAAATGTGGATGGTTTTACATAAATAACCCATCAATTGTCATTTATCTAATGTGAGAATTACAAGGCTCAGAACATTTCTACATTAGTATAAAACTTGGAATTTTAAGTCAGTCAGGAAATTTAAAGTAAAAAACAAGGCAACAGCTTCTGTCTTTTGTAGACAACATTCTATGGGTATTTACCAAGATCTGTGCCTTTAATTACAAGGTAGGGAGGAGAGGATAAGATAGCAAAAAAGAAAACATAACCTTATAAAGTAATTATTTTGGTGATTTGGGGTCTGAAATATGAAGAATAGAAGTTTGACAGTCACAAAACTTGAGATCTCCATATCCAAAAGTGCGGTCAAGAGTTTGGGTCACTTGTGGAATCTTTGAGTGATTGCAGTAAAATTCAGTTAACCCAAATTCTTAGGTTAAAATTTTAGTATTGGGGCCGGCCCGTGGCTCACTCGGGAGAGTGCGGTGCTGATAACACCAAGGCCCCGGGTTCGGATCCCATATACGGATTGCCGGTTCACTTACTGGCCGAGTGTGGTGCTGACAACACCAAGTCAAGGGTTAAGATCCCCTTACTGGTCATCTTTAAAAACAACAACAACAACAAATAAAAACAAAAATAAAACACACACACACAAATACACGCAAAATCCAAGAAACCCCAGCACACTTTAAAGTTTGAAAATAAGGGCCGGCCCGTGGCTCACTCGGGAGAGTGCGGTGCTGATAACACCAAGGCCCCGGGTTCGGATCCCATATAGGGATGGCCGGTTCACTCACTGGCTGAGTGTGGTGCTGACAACACCAAGTCAAGGGTTAAGATCCCCTTACTGGTCATCTTTAAAAAAAAAAAAAAAAAATTAGTATTCTCAGTGAATTTTCATGGAAGACTTCATGTTCAAAAAAATTTTGAAAATTTAGTTCTCTTCACTCCAATTTAATTTCTAATGCTAAAAATATTAATTTTTCCAACAAATGTATTGAACACCTCAGTCTGTGAGGTTAGATAACTAGCTATGTGACCTTAGTCCAGTTTTCTTTATTTAAAAACTGGTTGGGGCCGGCCCGTGGCTCACTCGGTAGAGTACGGTGCAGATAATACCAAGGCCTGGGTTCGGATCCCATATAGGGATGACCAGTTCGCTCACTGGGTGAGCGTGGTGCTGACAACACCAAGTCAAGGGTTAAGATCCCCTTACCGGTCATCTTTAAAAAAAAAATAAATAAATAAAAAATAAAAACTGGTTGATTAAGGTAACCATAAAGTTTCATCAAATTTGGACACTTTTGAGAGGGAGAAAAGGTGACTTTAATATTTATCCTAGTGACAACAGGAGCAAAATGGGACTGTCCCAGGCAAGCCATATTAGGTTAGTTGTGAAGATTAAATTTGACATTATTTGTAAAGTATGGAAGCAGTGCTTTTAGTACAAAGTGAAGTAGTAGTATTCCCTAAAAATGCCTTTAGGCCAGGTTCAAGAAATTATGTATTATCTGTTTCCTTTAGAGGTTTCTTGTCAGGCAAGATTATATAGTCCATGTGCTGAATCTGAAGAGTTACATTAACTGTCTTAATTTAACCAACATTTATTCCCTGCTAATTAATGTGTCATGCACTGGGGATAGATATATAAGTAAGATAGTCTTTGCCTTTGACGAGTCACAGTCTAAATATGTAATATAACTATGCAGTGCAGTAATTTTCAACCATAGATGTACATTAGAATCACTGGTGAGATTTTTAAAAATACTGATGCCCCACCCTCACTTCAATTCAATTAAATCAGAATCTCTTGGAATTGGCCCCGGCATCAATATTTTTGTAAAGTTCCCCAAGTGGTTTTAATCTGTAGCAAGGACTGTGAACTTTTGGTTTTCTGGTAGAAATAGGCAAGCAAAGAGAACAGAAAACTGTTGTAGCAGATATGTGGAGGGCTATGGAAACAAAGAAGAGAAGCTAATGGAGGAGGTAGATGCCTGAGCAGAATCTCAAAAAATCTATAATAGTTGGCCTAAAATATAGATGGGAATGGTGACTCCAAGATGAGAGGAAATAGTCTATAAATTCACTATAGGATCTGCCATTAAATGAAGCTTAATGATAGGTAGAAGACAGATATGAAATGCTTTATATGTACTTCTAAGAAGCCAAAATGCACAAATGGTATTTATTGTCTTAGTTGATACTTTCTTAAACATTTTGTTAATTGATTATGTAATCTTTTGTTGACCTCTGCTATGAAAGGAGTCATTTATATGAAGAGAACACAGTTAAAATTTTAAATAACATTGCTTCATATTGTAGAATAGGAAAATATCAGCAGAAACATCTATTTTATATAGAAATAGAATTTTTAAAATGTTTCTCTTATATGAGGGTACTTGAAAAAATTCATGAGAAAATGTAGTTAAGAGATAATACAAATTCTCCCATAAACTTTTTGAAGACCCCTCATATCTGTAATATAATAAATTATATTATAAAAACAGAGTAAAGATATTCAGGCTGGTTGGTTAGCTCAGTTGGTTAGAGTGCAGCCTTAAAACACCAAGATCAAGGCTTTGTATCCCCATATTGGCCAGCTGCCAAAATAAAAATAAAAAGATATTTATTGACAGGTAATTTGCTAGATTTTGCTAAAATACATAAAACTAATTCCAGTGAAGGATTTCTTTATTCATTCTTTCATCCATTCAACAAATACTTGAGTATCTACAGTATGCTAAGCCATCTGGGAAGGTGGTTGAACAGAACGTAATCTATTTCCCCAAAATTTTGTAGTTGAATGTTTAGCTCGTATTCAATTTAGTAATTGTCTGTATCTTCTGCACCTATTCTTATATTCCATTGTATTCTGATTTGGAGTCAAATATCATTTAGATCATGGTTTCAAGCACTCCATTGCTGACTCTGCCAATTCATGACAAAGTTTTTATTGAACAGCTGCTACACAGTGAGGATAATAGCAGTTTTTCATTTAACTTAATTTATTCAGTTGAAAGGACTGGCCTTTAATCAACATTATTTGTAGAACCTGTAATATGTCAGGCTGTACAAGAGTACATCAAAAAGTTTGTGGAAAAGTAGAACTAAAAGATGGTACAAATACTTCCATGAACTTTTTGAAGTGCCCTCGTATATGAGTTAGGGTGCCTATTTAATGGTTGGCAAAACTAACACTGTTCTTGCCGTGACGGAGTTTTTAGACCAGCGAGGAAGGCGAACAATGAAATAATCTCACAAATAAATATCAATTAGCTATTGAAGTCTTTTCTGTATATATGTTGTATTTCACTAAACGTTCATGAAAATGGAAAATATGAAAGAGCTAAGATTCTAACTTAAGAGGTTGAAAAAGAACAGAATAAACCGCCCCCCCCCACCAAAAAAAAAATAAAAATAAAAAAGAAGAAACAGGGGAAAAAAAAAGAGTAGAGGTCATTAAGAAAGAAAACAGCTATATATTAGAGAGGCTACTATAAGAAAATATATGATGCCTTGTAAAGACCAATAAAATAGTTAAACCTGTGTAAAATTAAGGAAAAAAATGGAAGGCAAAAAAATAAGCAATATTATGAAGTAAAATGAAAACATTAACAGCTATGCCAGGGATTTAAAGATTAATTAGAGAATTTTATGAACAAGCTTATGCCAATAAATTTTAAACCTTACATGAAATGGAGAGTTTATTAGAAAAATCTAACTTACTAAAACTGACTCAAGATGAGACAGAAAACCTCAGTAGTCTCATAACTACCAAAGAAATAGAATCAGTGATTAGAAATCCACCCTCAGGATTGACCAGAAGTGGGCATGACAGAACTTTGTGAGGTGAAGTATATTCTACATCTTAATTGGAATAGTGATTATGCAAGTATATACATTGATCAAAATTCATCAAATTGTGTATTTAAGATCTGTGCATTTCAGTTTATGTAAATTTTACCTCAACAAACTGAAAAAGGTAAGAAACTCTGTAAAGAAAATGTCAGACTTCTAGACAATTTTATGGACAATTTCTACCAAACATCAAAGAACAGATAACTCCAACCAAAAGCAAATTTTAATAGAGAATTAATAGAAAGGAAACACTGATCAATCACTTTAAGAAACTAATATTTTCTTTTTACTTTTTAAATTATATATTGACAAATTATAGTTGTATATATTTATGGGATACAAAGTGACGTTAAGATTTTTGAATACAATGTGCAGTGATTAAATCAAGCTAATTAATTTATCCGTTGCCTCAAATATTTGACTTTTTTGTGATTAGATCATTTGAGATTTACTCTCAGAGATATTGAAATGTGCAGTAGTACTCAATTATTACTTATATTGACCATGCCCTACAATAGACCTCAAAAAAAAAATCAAATTTATTTTTCCTATCTAATTGAGGCTTTGTACCCTTTGATTATTATTCCCATTCCTCCCACCTCCCAGCCTCTGGTAACCACCATTCTACTTTCTGTCAGTTGTTTTAGATTCTACATGTAAGTGAGAAACATGCAGTATTTGCCTTTCTGTGTTTGTCTTATTTCTTTTTTTTTTTTTTT
>NW_007736958.1:36629-37954 GCF_000696425.1 Galeopterus variegatus
ACCCGTGGCCTTGGTGTTATGAGCACCGCACTCTACCGAGTGAGCCACGGGCCGGCCTTGTCTTATTTCACTTAGCATAATGTTTTCCCATTTCATCCATGTTGTCACAAATGATAGAATTTTTTCCTTTTTGAAAGGCTGAATAGTATTCCATTATGTATATACAAGGATACCTCAAAAAGTTTATGGACAAATAGAATTAAAAGATAATACAGTTCTTTACATGAAGTTTTTGAAGTACCCTTGTATGCCACATATTCTTTGCCCATTCATCCATTGATGGACACTTAGGTTGATTTTTTTTTTTTTTTTAAGATGACCAGTAAGGGGATCTTAACCCTTGACCTGGTGTTGTCAGCACCACACTATCCCAAGTGAGCTAACTGGCCATCCCTATCTAGGGATCTGAACCCATGGCCCTGGTGTTATCAGCACCACAATCTCCCAAGTGAGCCACAGGCTGGCCACTCACTTAGGTTGATTTTATAACGTGGTTATTGTGAATAGTGCTACTATGGACATGGGAGTGCAAACATCCCTTCAACATACTGATTTTAAATCTTTTGGGTAAATACTCAGAAGTGTGATTGCTGGACCTAATATCTTGATATCAAAAATAGACAAGGTCAACATAAGTAAGGAAAATCATAGGTCCATCTAACTTACAAACACAAATGTAAAAATCCTAATCACAGTGTTATCAAATAAAGCCCAGAAATGTGTAAAAAAATATTTACTAGATCGTGAGTAAGTAGGATTTTTCCCTAGGAATGCAAGTATGGTTTAACATTTTAAAAAGTCTTAATTTGGGCCAACCCCGTGGCGCACTCGGGAGAGTGCAGCGCTGGGAGCGCAGCGACGCTCCCGCCACAGGTTCAGATCCTATATAGGAATGGCCGGTGCGCTCACTGGCTGAGCGCAGTGCGGGCGACACCACACCAAGGGTTGTGATCCCCTTACCGGTCACAAAAAAGACAAAAATAAATAAATAAATAAATAATAAAAAATAAAAAAGTGTTAATTTACTATGTCCACACATTAAGAAAGAGGAAAATCACATGATATTTCAAAGGGTGTAGCAAGAAGAAAAACCATTCAATAGTTTTCTATACCTATTGTTATTTTAAAGTCCTGGCAAAATAGGGATGGAAGATAACTTCCTCAGTCTGATAAGGGTATCTGTGAGAATGTATGGCCATACATCATCCATTGCCATCAAACATTAGAAGTATTTTTTTAAAGCAGGAACAAGACAAAGATACTATTGCTGCTCTTCAGCATTGTTTAGGCAGTATTAGCCAGTGTAATAAGATAAGAAAAAAAAA
>NW_007736958.1:38246-39629 GCF_000696425.1 Galeopterus variegatus
AAAAAAAAATAAAAGATTTAAAATTGGAAAGGAAAAAACAAAATTTCATTTTCACAGAAAATTGTTTATATTCAAAATCCAAAAAATATTTACAGGTAAGTTACTAGAATTAATAAATGAATTAGCAACATAGCCAAATGCAAGAGCAAGTTAGGAAAATCAATTACATTTCTATAAACAGTAACAAAAGTTATAAAACATGATTTAAAAAGAGATACTATTATTATAACTAAAAATATCAGATACCTAGGAACAATTTTGAAAGACCTACTGAGAAATCATTATAAATGTTTGAAGACTTTAAAGAATCCTGAAGAAATTGGTGGCTATTATTGGTAGTAAGACTCATTCTAGTAAAGGAGTTATGTCTAATTAAAAACTTGTAGGGGCTGACCAGTTAACTCAGTTGGTTAGAGCATGGTGTTATAACACCAAAGCCAAGTGTTTGGATTCCTGTACCAGCCAGCCTCCAAAATAAAAAAATATATGTTAAAAAATAATAAAATAAATTTACCTATAGATTAAGTACAATACCAATGAAAATCCAAACAAGATTTTTTATGGAACCTGAGAAGCTGATTCTGAAGTTCACTTATAAGAGCATTGAATGGCTTACTAGCAGTTCAATGCAGCAGAGCTTATATATATTGTAGAGCAACAGTAATCAGACTGTGGCATTGGAGCACAATTAAACAAATTAATAAAACAGAGCAAGCAGTCTGGAAATACATTCATGCATATATACAAACTTGCTATATAATGGCGATGGCATTGAAGATCAGTGTGCAGTTATTGCCAGTTGGTTATTCATATGAAAAAAAAAATTGGATTCCTACTTCATACCAGAGTCAAAAATCAGTTTTGAACATATTGAAGCCTTAAAAAAGGCAAAACTTAAAAAGATTTTAGAATAATATACTTTTGGGGGTAAGTAAGGCTTTCTTCAACAAGAAATACTGACAACAAATATAAAGAAAATGAAAAGACAAGCCACAAACTAGAAGTTTGCACCCCACATTGATAAAAATTTTTTTTTAATTTTTAAAATTAAATTTAAAAATTAAAAAAAAATTTTGGCAGATAATCAGTACAGGGATCAAACCCTGGACCTTTAAAAGATTTTATTGGTAAAGAATTTATATGCAGAATGTGTAAAGAGGGGCCGGCCCAATGGCGCACTGATACAGTGCGCCGCTTGGAAAGTGCGGTGGCGCTTCTGCCGAGGGTTCGGATCCCACATACAGACCGGCTGCTCACTGGCTGAGCGAGGTGCGGGAGCAACACCGAGGGTTGCGATCCCGTTGCCGGTCACGAAAAAAGACAAAAAGGAAAAAAAAAAAAGAATGTGTAAAGAAATCCTGTAAACCAGAAAAAATCCAAAAG
>NW_007736958.1:40083-44805 GCF_000696425.1 Galeopterus variegatus
GAGGGTTGCGATCCGTTGCCGGTCACGAAAAAAGACAAAAAGGAAAAAAAAAAAAAGAATGTGTAAAGAAATCCTGTAAACCAGAAAAAATCCAAAAGAACAGTTGCTCAAAAGACACAAATACACATTTTATACGAAAGGAGAAACCCATAGACTTATGAAAAGATGCTTAACTTAATAATTAGGGGAATGCAAATTAAACATCAGTGAAATAACATTTCAGAGCCAGCAGCTGATAGAATGTAAATTTCTATAAACATTTAGAAATTTATTTATTGTCTTGTAAAACTGAACAAGTGCATATCCTATTCACCAGTCATTCCATTACTAAGCAGATCTCTAGAGAAATTCTTCCATACCTATACCAGGGAACATCAAAAGAAAGCACATAGTAGCAATGTTTATAATATTCCTGTTTGGCATAAGGATAGATACCAACTAAGAAAGCATTCAAGTTCAGCCATAACCAATTAACTAATCCAAAACCTGGAAACAACTTAAATGGCCATCAGTGGGAAATGGTTAAATTGTATAATTAGACAGCAAAATATCACATAGTTGTGAAATCGAATGACCTACAACTACATAAAATGAGTGAATCTTAAAAACTTAAGTGTAAAAAGCAGATCAAAAGAAACTGCATGGTATATGATAACATTTCTACAAAGCTCAGAAAGAAGCAAAACTAGATAATATTTTGCTTGGGGATATGTGGTAAAGCCGTTTTTAAAAGCGGGCATTCAGCCAAAATTCATGCTTGGAAATTGCCTCTAGGGAGGATGCAGACTGATAGAGTTGTGAGATAGCACTCTAGAAAATTCAACAGTACTGGCAATATTATAGTTCTTTTGTTGGGCAGTGATTTCATAGATATTAATTTTATAATTTCATTTACACCCTACATATTTTTCTGTATACCAAATATTATGTAATAAAAAATGAATCCTCTTTGGTCACAGAGATAGTTATATATTTAAATGCATGAAAATGAAGATAATTTCTTTGAATAATAAATAGACTCTTTTTCCCAGAAATCAAAACCACACAATTTAAGTATATTTTATTGTTCAGGATTTGAATATAAATTTGTGTATATTATATATGTAGTTAATTTATAAAGAGTATGAGTATGATAACATAAACTTATTATCAATAAATCTTTTTATTGTCATTAAAACAATTTTTACTGCCTATTATATGGTCTATTAGTAAAGTTTACTCAGAAGTTGATGTTTTTAAAATTTGTACCTATCAGCATTTGAAATGTGAACTATATACGTGTTATTTTTTAAATGCCAAAAGTAGTATATATACTAAATAACTATGCTTTTATCTTTTCCCAGGATGTTATTGCTGGATTCCTATATGCCATTTTAATCTTAGCTGTCTTCTATCCATTTGTGGACCTGATTGACAACTTCAACCAAGCTCACAAATATTCTCCATTAATCATCATTGGGCTTCATTTAGCTTTGGGGATCTTTTCTTTCACTCTTGACACCTGGAGCACATCCCGAGGAGACACAGCTGAGATTCTAGGAAGTGGTGCTGGAATTGCATGTGGATGTCATGTTAGTTATAACATGGGTCTAATATCAGATCCTTCTCTGGATATATTACCTTTAGCTAGGCCCCCCATTACTATGACTCTGTTTGGAAAAGCCATATTGAGGATCCTTATAGGGATGGGATTTATACTAATGGTCAGAGATATAATGAAAAAGATCTCCATTCCTTTAGCCTGTAAAGTCTTCAATATACCGTGTGATGATATTCGAAAAGCAAGACAGCACATGGAAGTTGAACTTCCTTATCGGTATATTACCTATGGAATGGTTGGTTTCTCCATCTCATTTTTTGTTCCTTATGTATTTTTCTTTATTGGTATCTCTTGATGGAGAAATATTGCTTATGTTAAGAAAGGAGGATATTAGTCACTGATATCTAAAAATATATTCGAGGTAAAAGCCAGATCAGAATTAGGCTTTTGCGGGAATTTAAATAATTATTTAAGTAAATTCATAAGACTCAGTGCATTTTATCATTGCACATTCAGATATTGTTTTAGGTGAGATAAGCTGTTTCAATACTGGAAAAATGATAAGTATCCATTTAGAATGTTCATGTAATGTTTGGAGAGTTTTGTGCTGTTATGGATTCAAGTTATATATAATATATATTAAGGTACATAATATACAACTATATATCTAATATATGTTATATATAAAATAATATACCTAAGTTTTTTTTAAACTATGGGGATGTATTATAAAATCAATAATAATATGCAAACAGTTGTGCCTGTGTATTTGGACTTAATACAGGTATGTTGTTATTAACAAATATATTTAACATTTACCTACTATGGGAACCATTTCCTAATTGAATTGCATAACTACTAGACCAGAATTCATATGCTAACACATTATTTACTGCCTCTTTTTACACTGCCATCACCTTTCATGTTACTGATGATGTTGAACATGGGAGGCATCTTTAATGGACCAAATTTTCAGAAAAACTCATTTTTGGATTTATTTTTTTTAATTTCTGTACACTATGTTGAATGTACTTTATTTGCACCTGTTCTGGACATCAGTTTAATAATTCAGGTACTGAATTTTTTTGCTTGCTAATTGTGCCTTTCTGTTGCTGAATTAAGAAATGCCATGTATACTGTGATATAAAAATAAGATGCTAACTTTATCTTAAGTTACATATAATCAGGCAAATATTTTAAAGACACATGTTAAGCTAACAGGTATAGAAGTAAACTACCCTTAACTCTTTAGCCTTCATTTATGAAGAAATGTGGAACGGGCTAAAATTTCTCACTAATTTATTGGAAAGCTAAATGGATAAATATTTCCATTTTTGTAGGTATTTTTCTGTGAATTATAGGTTATAGGAGCAAGCTATATTTTTTGTACATTGTCTTGATTCTTTATACTGCAGGTCAATATTTCCAAGTGGAAATGTAGTTGAAATTTATGGATGGGACAATGCACATACTTCATATGTAAACAAACCATTTTTCTAAATTATTTGGAAAGGATTGGATTTAGCACTGTTAACCTTTAACACCCATTTATTAGCTGCTTAATGTGAATTATAAAATCTAAAAATAAGTATCAGTATTTTTACATCGTGTTATTTTTTAACTTTTATTGTTTTCACAGTGACGAATTTGGGCATAATAAAGTATTTCTTTCTGTGCCTTTACACTTTAAAGTGCAGTTCTATTTAAGTTAACATTAAGTTCATTTGTAGAAAGTTTTTCATGAAGAGGATAATTAACTTTCCATATAAATGAACATCAGGTATGGAATTACTGACAGTGCAATATCTGTATGATTATCCAGAAGTATCACTTGAGATGTTTCTATTTTGGGCAGCATAACTATTTGAACTCATATTTTTATAATTCTGATTGAGACTCTAGGGGCATGGTAATTTTTACCAAAACTGAATCTGATAGTTTTAAGTAAAGCAACTAAAATTGGGCCCTTTACCTATTAGTTAAAAGGAAACCAAGGCACTTAGGAACACATTGGTACATTGGAAAATGTGAAAAGAGCTTTTCTTTCAAAATGTGTATTTAATGAACTGAATTTTAAGGACTGTGTCCCATAATTTGGGTCTATGCTATCCTATCAGTTTTGATGTCTAGCTTAAAAGGTATTTGAAAATATTTTATTTCTTTGTGTTTTATTATTTTCTGTCCTATGACAGTTCTATGCTAAATGTATTTTAAAATAAAAGCCAAATGTAAGATTGAAGGGTTTTTTTGTTTGTTTTGTTTGCCTTCTATGCATTTGTCTCTGTGTTATCTGGTAGAGATTTTTAAAATATGTCTAGCATTTTCATTCTAGCAGGCTTTTCCTCTGAAGCATTTTGTTCAAAATCAAAATACTGCTTTTAGCAATAGAAAACATTGAAGAAATTCTTTAAAATTCAGATTGACTTTTGGCTCCATTTATGACCATTTCTTTTTTTTTTTCCTTTTTGTCTTTTTTCGTGACTGGTAACAGGATCGCAACCTTCGGGGTCGCGCCTGTACCACGACCGGCAACGGGATCGCAACCCTCGGTGTTGCGCCTGCACCACGCTCAACCAGTGAGCGGACCGGTCTGTATATGGGATCCGAACCCTCGGTGGGAGCGCCGCCGTGCTCCCAAGCGCCACACTCTACCGAGTGCGCCACCAGGCCGGCCATTTTACGACCATTTCTAACATTACTTTTAATTAAAAGTTTCATAATATTTCTCTTAAAAAACCTTATGTTGAAAAATGTTTCAATAAAATCTGTGGTTAACAGTATTGTGGGTAGTTTACTGCTATTCTATTAATATCAAGAATTAATCTTAAGACGAGGAACAAGTACTTTTCAAGCAGAATAAAAACATATGGACATTTCATTTTGTGGTTTCAAATGCCATGATATGTGAATTGCAAAAACTAGGTCTGCCAGAAACTTATTACAGGGTCTAATATAAAACCATGTAAATATAAGATTGACATAATTATCTTAATTTTATTTTCTAGCTTTCTTTACAAGTAATATTTATCAAATGTATCTTTCAAAGATAACATAAAAAATTAATTCAGTGGGGCCGGCCCGGTGGCGCACTGGATAGTGTGCCGCTTGGGAAGCGCGGCGGCGCTCCCGCCCAAGGGTTCGGATCCCATATACAGACCGGTCCGCTCACTGGTTGAGCGTGG
>NW_007736958.1:45011-46846 GCF_000696425.1 Galeopterus variegatus
GGTTGCGATCCGTTGCCGGACACGGAAAAAGACAAAAGACAAAAAAAAAAAAAAATTAATTCAGTGAAAAGAATAGAATTTATTTATTTTTTATTATTATTTTTTTAAAAAGATGACCAGCAAGGGGATCTTAACCCTTGACTTGGTGTGGTCAGCACCACGCTCAGCCAGTGAGCCAACCGGCCATCCCTATATAGGATCCGAACCCATGGCCTTGGTGTTATCAGCACCACACTCTCCCGAGTGAGCCACAGGCCAGCCCCAAAGAATAGAATTTAAAGGCAAGTTTTCCCCTCATCTTCCCTCATAGCCCCTTAAATTTTCACAAAACATTCAATAAAGATGAGTAAATACTAAAATGTTTTATATTTAATATATAATAACAATTTTATATGACAAAGATGTTTTATTGCTAAAGCAATTTCATGCTTGTTAACAAAGAATGTTTATCTAAATTTAAAAACTAAAATGCTTATCTGATCAGGACCGATTTTTAAAATTTAACTTTATAGTTGAATGAGACTTTCTGAAAGGAGTTTTTATTTCTAAGATTTTTTGAGTAAGGGAAGGGGCAACAGTTTGGGAAAATGTAATTGAACATAGTGGATGTTGCTGGATACTTTGTCAAGTTTTGGTCATGTTCTTCCAGTTCCTTTTGAAGTATACGTAAGTTAAAAAGAGAAAACATTAGGCCGGCCTGTGGCTCACTTGGGAGAGCGTGGTGCTGACAACACCAAGTCAAGGGTTAAGAACCCCTTACCGGTCATCTTTAAAAGAAAAGAGAAAAATTTTTTTTTCACTTGAATTTTAATTATGGTTACGTAAGTTGTAAATAAAGTTTTTAACATGCGAATTATAAAGGACATCAAAGAAAGCTCTTCATAGTTAAGCCCACCAGACAACTACAGATCTTTGTGAGGAAACATGCCTTCTTTGTGAGACACTCAGGAGGGAAAATTAAAAAAAAAAAAAAATTAAATCACTTGAAAAAAATAAAATGTTTAAGGGAATAAACATTAGTTTTTTAACTTCAACTGGCTGGCTTTTCCTAGCTTGTCCTTCCCCTACCTCCTTCCTCCTCCAAATATGGAATTCAACATCTGATAGCAGCAACATATGAACAGAATAAAATGTACTTTGATAACTACTGTACTGATTTTTCACTCTGAAAACTAAGTGATTATGAAAGCACTCTTGCCAGTAAATAGGAAAAACAAATTCTTGCATTGCTGTGGAGAGCCTCTAAGAGACTATTTCTTTTTTAATTTCATCATTTTTAATCTTTGTGCATTTTCCATGGACGTGTAGAGAGCCCATACCCTGGTACAACAAGCAACAGATGTCAGAATATCTAATGTTTGTGTTTTTAAGGATTTCCCCCCATTTTCTAAAAACCAAGTGAATGTTAAAAGTTTCCTTTGTTGCATGATGACATTTTCTTATAAGGTGTAAAATGGATTATTTTTTTTTTAAAAAAATTACAATCATGTTACCTCTTTAGATTTGAAATTTATTCCTTGTCTTAAATTAGGGGTCCTCTTAATTGAAATATATTATAGTACATGTTACAACCTATAATAGTCATATTTATGTATAATTTGCTTTTTACTTTTTAAAATTTTCTATCTTTAAGGGCCAGCCCATGGCTCACTTGGGAGAGTGTGGTGCTGATAACACCAAGGCCAAGGGTTCGGATCCCTACATAGGGATGGCTGATTGGCTCACTTGAGAGCGTGGTGCTGACAATACGAAGTCAAGGTCAAGGGTTAAGATCCCCTTACCGGTCATCTTTTTTTTTTTTTTTAAAAGATGACCGGTAAGGGGATCTTAACCCT
>NW_007736958.1:47846-49291 GCF_000696425.1 Galeopterus variegatus
ATTTAGCAACACATTAAAAAGATCATACACCATGATCAAGTGGGATTCATCCCAGGGATGCAAAGATAGTTCAGCATAGGCAAATCTATAAATGTGATATGTCACATCAACAGAATGAAGGAAAAAAAAAAAAACCATATGATCATTTCAATTGATAAAAAAAAATTTGATAAAATTCAGCACTTTCTGTGATAAAAACACTCAATAAATTAGGTATAGAAAGAATGTATCTCAACACAATAAAGGCCATATACAACAAACCCACAGCTAATATCATACTGAATGGATAAAAACTGGAGGTTTTAGGGCCGGCTCATAGCTCACTTGGGAGAGAGTGGTGCTGATAACACCAAAGCCACAGATTCGGATCCCTGTATAGGGATGGCTGGTTAGCTCACTTGGGAGAGTGTGGTGCTGACAACACCAAAGCCACAGATTTGGATCCCTGTATAGGGATGGCTGGTTAGCTCACTTGGGAGAGTGTGGTGCTGACAACACCAAAGCCACAGATTTGGATNGATCCGTTGCCGGACACGGAAAAAAGACAAAAGACAAAAAAAAAAAAAAAAAAGAATATTTGTTTCTTGGCAGTATAGTCCCCCAAATTTAAAGTAACATAACTTTATGAATATCACTAATTGATTATAAACCCAGATATGACATTTACGTCTGAAATATTTTTGTCTTTTTCTAAAAATAGTTTTCATTTTCCCACTATGCTATACATGTTAAGGGTAATCAGAATTATAAAATGTTTTAGACATATATGGGATCTTAGAACTCACATATGGCAAATTCTTACCCAATTCATCAATCTCTTCTATAATATTATTAGCAGATAATCATGTGGAATCTATTTAAATAGGCCAGCTATGACTTTGAAGCACTCTATTCCATTGTCAACAAGTTCTTAGTGAAATATTTCAGTGAGCTAAGAGCAATGGGGTGGGGCAGAGGAGATGTTTCAGGCAGGAGAAATAAAATGAAAAAAACATGAAAATGGGAATGTGTTAGACACGTCTGGCAAACAGATGGCAGTTTTTCTGGAGCATCAAGGTACATGGAAAGGAGCAGTAGGATATAAAGCTGAAAAGTTTGTTAAAATGTTCAGTGAACAATATTTATAGTGAAATATTGCTTTTCTTTACTGATAGAAGAACTAGCTGCCCTGTTTATTGCTCACTTAGCTCATGGATGAAATTACACCTAATTTAAAATCAAAACTATTGTTTGATAGATACATAATTATTAAGTATTTCTTGGTTTTTTATATATTTTTTTTATTTATTTATTTTTTTATTTTTTTATTTTTTTCCTTTTTGTCTTTTTTCGTGTCTGGCAATGGATTGCAACCCTCAGTGTCGCGCCCGTACCGGACCGGGACCGGCAACGGGATCACAACCCTCGGTGTTGCTCCCACACCTCGCTCAGCCAGTGAGCGGGAA
>NW_007736958.1:50705-52412 GCF_000696425.1 Galeopterus variegatus
TCTTTTTTTTTTTCTTTTTGTCTTTTTTCGTGACCGGTAACGGGATTGCAACCCTCAGTGTTGCACCCGCACCGCGACCGGCAACGGGATCGCAGCCCTCGGTGTCGCGCCCGCACCGCGCTCAACCAGTGAGCGGACTGGTCTCTATATGGGATCTGAACCCTCGGCGGGAGCGCCACCACACTCCCAAGTGCCGAACTCTACTGAGTGCGCCACCGGGCCGGCCCGGGGCTGGGTTTCTAATACATAAAACATGAGGGATATGATTCAAGCTTCAAAGAGTTTTGGGGGGACATAATTCAATCCCTTGCACTGACATACCCAGAAACCTGCTTACATACCATGAGGAAATACATCATAAGGTTAAGGAGGTCTGCAGACCAGCCACAAAGAGACTTTTTGTGTTCTACAACAAGGACTAGCTTCCAAGAGACTTATTCTGGAATTTCCAGGCATGCACAGGGAATAAAGGTGGTGTTCTTGAACTTTCCCATCATACTTAAGAGACCATGAAATTTCCTCTGTGGACTGAGATCAGAATGGATTAAACATCTGGCTAATCCCAACTGCTGAAGACATGAAGACCGGGTTGTGGGTGCATGAAGGGTGTTTGCCAGCAGAATCAGAGACACCATGAATATGTTCCAATGTGTGAGGTAATCCATAATGCTCTTATGACCACCTATTTTTTCTGAGTCAATATTACTGTCCAAGAAGGCTCTTGGCTTCTTTATTGTGTTGTCTATTAGCTATAAAAAAAACATGATGACCACATTGATTACATTTACCTTATAATTAGCCCACATACAAGACATTGTAGATTTGCAAAAACAGCTTTTCTGTATGTAACATCTACCTGAAACTCCCATTCCAAAGAAAACTTTCATGACTTTTCCATGATACGGTTTCAGATGAAGGGAGGAAAGATTACAGACTTATGTTTTGGGAGACTTTAAGCTGTTCCATGTCATGATATGTTTCTCCATATTCTTGTTTTTGCAAATCTATCATAAAGCTGGCTTCAGATTTTTGGCTTGCAAATGGTGGCTTTTCTGAAATCCTGACACTTTATGGACCTCTTTTATTTATTCTTGTGAAAATTTTTGCATATGAATTCCATTCTGGGTGAAGATGCTAGTGCCAAACTGGTATTGAATTTCATGTTCCCATTCTGTGTCTGGTGTGTATCATGTAACATCTGTCACCATAATAGCTGAGTTTTTTTTTTAATTTTTTAAATTTTTTAAAAAAGATGACCGGTAAGGGGATCTCAACCCTTGGCTTGGTGTTGTCGTTTTTTTTAAAATTTTTTAAATTTTTTTAAAAAGATGACGGGTAAGGGGATCTCAACCCTTGGCTTGGTGTTGTCAGCACCACGCTCAGCCAGTGAGCAAACCGGCCATCCCTATATAGGATCCGAACCCGTGGCCTTGGTGTTATCAGCACCACACTCAACCGAGTGAGCCACGGGCCGGCCTTTTTTTTTTTTTTTTTTTTAATTTAAAGATCTATTTAATTTTTTTTAAACATTGTACATATTTGTTGGGTAAAGTGTGCTGTTTCAATACATGGATATACTGTACAATGATTCACTTAGGGTAGACAGCATAGTTTTGTACCTGTTTGTCCACCCCTTCTCTTCCCTGCCCCCTCCCTCAGCCTCTGGTAACCATTATCCTACTCTCTACTTCTATGAGAGTTTTTTTT
>NW_007736958.1:53083-54486 GCF_000696425.1 Galeopterus variegatus
TGAATAGTATTCCATTGTGTATATATTTTATTTTTATTTTTTGGCCATTCTGTATATATATCACAGTTTTTTTTTTAATCCATTCATCATTGATGGACATTTAGGTTGTTTCCATCTCTTGACTATTGTGAATAGTGTTGCATTGAACACAGAAGTACAGGTGTCTTTTTGATATATTGATTTCATTTCCTTTGAGTATATACCCAGTAGTGGGAAACTGTCAAAAAGTAGATCTCTTTTTAGTTCTTTGAGGAATCTCATACTGTTTTTTACAGTGGATGTACCAATTTACATTCCCACCAACAATGTAGGAGGGTTCCCCTTTCTCTGCATCCATGCCAGCATTTGTTATTTTCTGTCTAGTTGATAATAGCTGGCGTGAGATGATATCTCATTGTGGTTTTAATTTGCATTTCCCTGATAATTGGTGATTTTCAGAAATTTTTCATGTGCTTGTTGGCTATTTGTATGTTTTCTTTTAAGAAATGTCTGTTCAGGTCCTTTGACCATTTTTTAATTGGATATTTGTGGTTTTTTGCTGTTGAGTTCCTTATATATCCTGGATATTGGCCTTATGTCTGATGTGTAGTTTGCAGACACTTAGTCCCATTCTGTAGGTTGTCCGTTCACTTTGTGGACAGTGTCCCTTGCTGTGCAGAAGCTTTTCAGTTTGATGTAGTCTCATTTGTGTATTTTTGCTTTAGTTGCCTGTGCCTTTATAGTTTTGCTCAAAAAAGTGATGGCCACTCCCACTTGCCATATATAGTGAGATATAGGGGTCTGGTTTCAGTCTTCTGCATGTGGATATACGGTTTTCTCAGAACCATTTATTGAAGAGACTGTCTTTTCCCCACTGTATATTCTTGGCACCTTTATTGAAGATCAGTTGGCTGTAAGTGTATGCTCTCTATTCTATTCCATTGGTCTGTTTGTCTGTTTTTATGCTGATATCATGGTGTTTTGTTTACTATGTTTTATAGTATATTTTGAAGTCAGAAAGTGTGATGCCTCCAGCTTTATTGGAGGCATCACTTTTTGTTCAGTATCGCTTTAGCTATACAGGGTCTTTTGTGGTTCCATAAAAATTTTAAGATCATGTTTTCTATTTCTGTGGAGAATGTTGTTGGTATTTTGATAGGGATTGCATTGAATGCCTAGATTGCTTTAGGTAATATGGACACTTTTATGATGTTAATTCTACCAAACCACGAACATGGGACAACTTTCCAGTTATTTGGGTTGTCTTCAATTTTTTCACCAATGTTTTCTTTCACCTCCTTGGTTAAATTTACTCCTAACTATTTCATTTTTTTGGTAGTTACTGTGAATGGAATTACTTTCTGATTTTTTTTTTTTTTGTCTTTTTCCATGTCCGGCAACGGATCGCAACCCTCAGTGTCGCC
>NW_007736958.1:55458-56245 GCF_000696425.1 Galeopterus variegatus
GGGAGCGCCACCGCGCTTCCCAAGCGGCGCACTATCCAGTGCGCCACTGGGCCGGCCCTACTTTCTGATTTTTTAATTCAGCTATTTCGTTATTGGTGTATAGGAAGGCTATTGATTTTGTGTGTTGCTTTTGTGTTCTGCCACTATATTGAATTCATTTATCAGTTCTACTAATTTTCTGATAGAGTTTTTAGGGTTTTTTATGTATATGATCATGTCATCTGGCAAATAGGGATAGTATGACTTCCTCCTTTCTGATTTAGATGCCCTTTTATTGCTTTCTCTTGCCTTATTGCACTGGCTAGAACTTCCAGTACTATGTTAAGTAAGAGTGGGGAAAGTGGGCATCCTTTGTCTTGTTCTAGCTCTTAGAGGAAAAATCTCCAAAAATTTTTTTTTTTAAAGATGACAGATAAAGAAAATCCCAGGACCATGTGGCTTCACTGCCAAATTCAACCAAACATTTAAAGAACAACTAATACCAATTCTCCTCAAACTCCTCAGAAAAATTGGAGGCAGAGAATTCTTTCAAATTCATTCAACAAGGCAAGAATTGACCCTCATACCAAAACCGGAAAAAGACACAACAACAACAAAAAAACTACATACCAATATCCCTAATGAACAGACATGAAGATCCTCAACAAAATACTAGCAAACAGCATCTAACAACACATTAAAAAGATTTAACATGAGCAAGTAGGATTCATCCCAGGGATGCAAGGATGGTTCAACACATGCAAATCCTTAAATGTGATACATCACATCAACAGAATGAAGGAAAAAA
>NW_007736958.1:57147-58326 GCF_000696425.1 Galeopterus variegatus
AAGGATGTGTGGTCTGCACTTGGTGGATGAAATGTTTTATAAATGCCCGTTAGATCCAGTCAGCCTAGAACAGACATTAATTCTGATGTTTCTTGGTTAATTTTCTGTCTGGATGATCTGTCCTTTGTTGAAAGTGGGGTGATAAAGTTCCCAATTGTTATTGTGCTAGAATTTCTCTCTCTCATTAGGTCTAATAGTAATTGCTTTATGTGACTCGGTGCTTCAGTATTGGGTTTATATATTTTCAGAATTATTATATCTTCTTGTTAAATTGATCCCTTTATCAGTATATAATGACCTTCCTTATCTTTTTTTTTTACTTTCCTTGGTTTGAAGTCTATTTTATCTCATACAAGTATAGTTACTCCTGCTCTTTTATGGTTTTCATGTGCATGAAATATCTTTTTCCATCCCTTCTCTTTCAGTCAGTGTGTGTCTTTATAGGTGAAGTGAGTTTCTCACAGGCAGCATATTGTTGGTTCTTGTTTATAATCCATTGAGCCACTCTGTGTCTTTTAATTGGGGCATTTAATCCATTTACATCATGTTATTACTGATATATAGGGACTTCTTACTGCCATTATCTCACTTTTTTTTTTTTTTTTGGTTGTTTTGTAGATCCTTTTTTCCTTTTTTCTAGTCTTACTGTCTTCCTTTGGGTTAAGTAGTTTTCTCTAGCAGTATATTTTGATTTCTCTTTATTTATTTTTAGTATGTCTCTTATAAGTTTTTGTATTATTGTTACCATGAGGCTTACAAAAAAACATGTTACAGTTAGAGTATTTTAGACTAATAACTTAACTTTGATATCTAAGAAAAAGAAAAAAACCAAAGCCAACTCTGTGCTTTGGCATCAGTCTCCCCCCCCACACCACCACTTTTTGACATTTTGCTGTTTCAATTTACATCTTTTAATATTGCCTATCTCTTATATGGTTGTGGTATTTATTATTTTCTTGTTAGGTTTGTCCTTTAGTCTTCAAACTAAGGACATAAGTGGTTTATTCACCACCCTTATGACTCTGGAGTATTCTGAAGTGATCTGTGCACTTACTTTACTAATGAGTTATGTATCTTCATATGTTTTCTTGCTACTCTTTAGTGTAGTGTTCTTTCAGATTAAAGAACTCCCTTTAGCATTTCTTGTAGGGCAGTTCTAGTGTTGATGAATTCCCTTAG
>NW_007736958.1:59158-60548 GCF_000696425.1 Galeopterus variegatus
AATTGATTCTATTCCTTTTGCAAGTTTCTCATCCTCCTGAATTATTTTTCAGATATCATTTAATTTTCTATCTGTATTTTCTTGGGACTCCCTGAAGACCCTTAAGAGGGTTGTTTTGAATTCTTTGTCAGACATTTCATAAATCTTCTGTTCTTTTGTGTCCATTGCTAGTGCTTGGTTTGTTTCCTTTGGTGTTGTCATGTTTTTCTGTTCTTCATCTTTGTGTCTTTATGTTGATGTCTGGACATTTGAGGAGACTGCTACCTCTTCTAGGTCTTAAAGGTGTTCTTTGGTGATATTAGACCTTTACTGGTTAATATCAGAGTTTTGTCTCTGGTCTGTGGTTCTTTCCATTCTTTGGTGGATTACTAGCTATCATCACTGCTTAAAATCTGCACTGGAACTAATTTGCTGTCCTCTGGTTAATTCCCAAATTGGAGGAACTTCCTATGGGGGATAAAATTTGAACTCTGTGCTTGAGTTAAATTGCTGATTTGCTGCTGTTTCTCAAACCAGGGAAGCCTTTTTGTGTGATCAGAGTTTAATTGTTGGCCTTTTAACCACTTCTGGGTCTTGTGAGGTCACCACAGACACAACTGGGCTGTGTGGAAATTCCAGCCCTGGACTGAGTATTTTCCTGCCTACTGCACCCTCTCTAGTTTTATCATCCTGCCTGATCTCCACTGAGTGGAGCCTGTGCTCATTGGAAGGTAGATTAACTGCCCATGCTGTGCACCAGTGTTCTGGTAGGTCAGCTTCCTCCCTGCCCCCATATTCCAAACAATTCCCCTGGGGCAGGCTGTGCACAAGTCCCTCGTGATGACTCACCCACCTCTGGGTGGCTCCTTCCTCCAGTCCGTTGTGACAACTTGCTCCTACGTGGGTACGGGGGAAACTTGCCAGTGGCTTTGATGGCCTTGGAGATGGTATTGTGTGCTCCAAAGCTCTCTTCTCCCCTGCAGACTTCATGCAAAGGGAATGGCTGCGCCTTTGCCCTCTCTCCTGTTAGCCTCTCTGTGTGCTGCAACTGCTCCCCACCTTGTATCATGGTGGCCCAGAAACGGGCGGGGTTTGGAATGGTCAGAGCAGTCCCTCCCTGTCACTGCAGCCTCTCAGGGCTTCGTGAGGTTTGTAGGTCTCTCTTCATCTTGCTGTAAGTTCCAGCAGTCCCAGGATGACAGTTATTGTTTTTTAGTAGTTGTAAATTTATCAGGGGGAGGGGGAGAGTGACACTGGTGATTGTCTATTCTGCCGTCTTAATCTGTGTCTGTTTTTTTTCAATAAATACAGTGACAAAACAGATATGTGGAATAAAAGAAATAGACTCAACCAGTATGTTATGGGTAAGGAAGTGTATAAGTAGAAATCAGAAACCAGGAGTTTTGTTTTG
>NW_007736959.1:0-9237 GCF_000696425.1 Galeopterus variegatus
AGTTATCTCACCTAAAAATAAGTTGATAACGCTCACAGGAATCCTTTAAGCTATGAACCTCAAACATTTTTTTTGCCCAAGATTTATCTGTAAATGGTATATTATTTGACTAAAAACTGAAAAATAAAGTTATAACCAAGAATATGTTAAGGTGTGAATGCCTCGACACATGCCCCTTCAAAAAAAATTACATAGCATGATTATAGTCAAGGGATATATTTTAAAAGGTATAAGAATGGAGTAAATCTAATATATTGAATTTGTTTATCAGCAAACCTTCTAAGTATCCAACTCCAGCTGTGATTCCAAAATATTTCTTTATCCAGATAACAAATTACAGCTTATGCAATTGATATGCTGGACGGTAGCAGATTGACTGTCCTGTCCCCTAACACATATTTTTCACTGACATAGCAAAATCTTAAGATCAGGTAAATAGTGATTGAATCTTCTACCCCTCTTTTTAGTCTCAGAGCAGCAGTTTGCAGAATGCTATAAAGTTCACATCACTTCCCTGCTGCAATCAGTCATGTATTTAAATCTTAAAAGATGTAAATTGTAGGCTTATAAGAGGGAGAGCGCTGTGTCTATGCAGGCAGAAGATATTTTAAATTATTTTCTGACAGTGAAAAAATATAGCTACTGGGATTTTTAGCTGATAGACAGTTGGGAATTTGGAGTGCAAATCAGAAAGTAAGCTAAGAAATGGTGTTTTTCTTGCTTTTGTGGAGGTTATTATTGCTATTCTTTTCTCCCCAAGTGCTAAGGTTTTAATTTTGGCATTTGTAAGACAATGTCAGGCAAACCTGCTTCACAGTTTCACAGCCAGGAGTAGTTTCAATAAAATAACAAATTGATTGAATGGATGTGACCGAAACGTTTACTCTTCCAAGTGTAAATAAACTACTGCTTGTATTCAATTACATTTATCAAAAGATGAGTTGTGACCTGGGTTTGCTATAGATACTGAAGAGTGTAGATAAAATATTATAATGAGACATTTCACACCTGAATTCGAGTGTCTGGTAGGCAGTAGAGGAGTGCTGAGGAATATGATGAAGCTGGTACCAGCCAAGTGCCTGAGCTCATAAAAAAGCCAGTTCAGTAAAGAGTCTGTAATTTGGGACTACTACCAGGAGGGACACAATGAAAAGGAGACCTTGATACTGCAGTAACTTCTTTTCCAACCAGAATGCCTATTTTTTGAAAGCTTAAATATCATTTGTAGAAGTTAGTTTTTAATGTTGCCAAGGGACTGAGGAAAGGTACAGAATAGAACAATTTTTAAGAGTATAGGCTCTGCAATCAGACAGAACTAGAACTGAATTTTGCCTCTTTTACTAACTTTCTGTTGTTACTGAACTGATAGACGTCTGTCATCTGCCACCTCAATGACTAAGAAGGCTGTCACATCAAAGTTTGCAGTGATAAAGATCAGTATTTATTTGAATGGTCACTCAAAGGAGCATGAGGCAGCTAAAGAAACTTAAAAATCTCATACTCCCAGATAGTTTAAAAATCACAAGAATTTACAAAGAAAAATCGTAAGGGGGAACCTAGGGAGTCATATGGGGAGCTGACTGGTAAGGGGTGAAGTCAGCACAACTATTCCTGGTATCTTAAGTGATATTTTTTCTTGGAGCCTTAGGATCCAGGGTGTGTGCACTTTAAAGCAGGCTTGTAGCTGCAGATGGCGTACAAAAATAACTCAAGATTGGTGTTACACATGTTACCTTAGCCATAAGGCATTCAGTTAAGAAACCAACATCCTGACTTTCTAATCAAGTTTTTAGCCTAAGGAAAGTATATGTTTAACTAACTTTATTCTTACCTTATTGGTCACCATGCTTTATTGCTGCTTCAAGGAATTCAGCCCATCTTGTTTGGCCAAGCAGGTTTTCTTGACTCCCTGACTCTCTTACCCCAGCAAAGGCCTGAATTGGCTCGGGTTGCAGGGATAGGTAAGGGAGGAACTTTTAGGGGAACTTTAAGACTGCCCTATTTAATTGTAATGTTTGAACAATAGTCCAATTTTTCTCAGTGTTTGGCTTTAAAAATGGAAAATTTACCTTAAATTTTTTCGACAAATGATACGAGATAATGCATAACAAAGCAATGGTCCATTTCCTGGCATATAAACAGCAGTTAAGATGAAAAATAAATGTTTATTATTTCTGTGAGCTCATTCCAAAAGGCTTAGAAGAAGTTCAACAAGTACATTCTGATGATCTTCAAAGAAACCAAAGCTATTATGTTTTATAATGTTGGGGTGGAATTGAGACAGGGGATCCATCTTTCAGACACTCAGTGGATGTTGACAAGAAGAAAGAGAGCAGCTTTCTTTTAAAAGAAATTCGAAAGACTACAGATTTGATTTTATTTCACCTTTTTAGGGGAAGAGTTTTTAAAGGTAATAATTCAGAACTAAGTATAATTTGGGCTTAAAAAGAATAAAAAGTAGTCATAGATTGTCATTTTTAAAAATTGGTATTGTAAATAACTGATTTAGATCAGGTAAATAATTACCAGCAATTCTCTCTAGTCGTGTAACTTCGTGTTTAAAGGTGTCTAACCTTTTCAGGAGGGAAGATATCATTCCGTCTTTCTTTGTGTTTTAGCCAGTACTCAGCTGAAGACATGGTAAACATGACATAAAGACCTACTGAAATTAAAGAAATTAGTTAATTGATGTCAAAATAAAAAAAAGGAGGGAAGATATCATTCCGTCTTTCTTTGTGTTTTAGCCAGTACTCAGCTGAAGACATGGTCAACATGACATAAAGACCTACTGAAATTAAAGAAATTAGTTAATTGATGTCAAAATAAAAAAAGGTAAAGATTTTAAATATCTTACCTTAAGGAGAGGTGCATTTATTAAGGCAAGAAAAGTAGTATAGATGTAATTCCAAACATGTGAAGAACATTTACATTTTTTTTCAAATATTTGAATAACTGCTAAATTCAGTTATAATTGTTTGAGTATTTGCTAATAAAAAATTTTTAAACAATTATTGTTGGAGAATAGAGGAGTGACAAACTTATATCATTTTTTAAAAAGTACTGATAAAAGCATTTTATTATTTTAAAGATTCTATAGCCATAATACTTTGCAGTATTATGAATTTTGAACTAAATTTTTAAAAAAAATCTTGATGTTCGATAGGGTATAAACCTAGATTTATAAGTATAGTTTTGTTCAAAGTACTAAATAGATTATTTCTGTGAAAGTTGTGTATAATGCAAGTTTTTTTTTAAGTGAATTATATTTTACCATTTATTTCTGTGGCAAGTAAAAATTATTCCCGTGAAAAATATCTCAGGAGAGAGAGATGTAAAATGAAAAATGAGTTTGCTTGCTACTTACTAATGCAATTAACTTGCAAAGATGTGAGAATATTTTTAGGATTTTTGTAGAACTTTTTGAATTTGGGGTTCATTCTTACATGCTTTAAGAATCATTCATGTTTGTCATCATTTGCTGCCTCTGCTTATTTTTTATTTCACTATTCTATGCTGACCCGGAGGCCCCAGAATTCTTTACTATGCTTTCGCATACTTATTCCTATTGTATATAAATATAGTTCTTTTTTCAACTTTTCAAAGCACTGCCAAGTGTTACCAAGTATTTTACTGAAAAATACTTCTACGTCACAAGCACATGGTTCACAATTCCTAAACATCGTAAGAGTCCTCTGGTCCTTGAGAGTTGAGGAAAGGCTCAACTTTGTGTCCAGTGGTCTGTTTGCAAAATAACCACCATGTGAACTCCAATCTAAGAACTGATTATTCCCATCTGAGTACTAAATAGATTATTTCTGTGAAAGTTGTGTATAATGCAAGTTTTTTTTTAAGTGAATTATATTTTACCATTTATTTCTGTGGCAAGTAAAAATTATTCCCGTGAAAAATATCTCAGGAGAGAGAGATGTAAAATGAAAAATGAGTTTGCTTGCTACTTACTAATGCAATTAACTTGCAAAGATGTGAGAATATTTTTAGGATTTTTGTAGAACTTTTTTGAATTTGGGGTTCATTCTTACATGCTTTAAGAATCATTCATGTTTGTCATCATTTGCTGCCTCTGCTTATTTTTTATTTCACTATTCTATGCTGACCCGGAGGCCCCAGAATTCTTTACTATGCTTTCGCATACTTATTCCTATTGTATATAAATATAGTTCTTTTTTCAACTTTTCAAAGCACTGCCAAGTGTTACCAAGTATTTTACTGAAAAATACTTCTACGTCACAAGCACATGGTTCACAATTCCTAAACATCGTAAGAGTCCTCTGGTCCTTGAGAGTTGAGGAAAGGCTCAACTTTGTGTCCAGTGGTCTGTTTGCAAAATAACCACCATGTGAACTCCAATCTAAGAACTGATTATTCCCATCTGAAAATGATTGAAACTTCCATGAAATTTTTATGTAAGACCACCTCATCCCCACCTAATCATTCTAAAACATTGTCATACTCCGGATTATTCAAACTTAAATAAAATCTGTGGTTGGCAATACATACCAACAAACCATTCAAAATGTAAAGTGATTTTAAAAATGTAAGTGATTAATTCTTTAAGTATGCAGCCCAAAAATAAGCCACATTACATTACTTAACAAAACGATTAAGATCTCAGTTTGAAACTTTTTCATTTAGGTAATAGAGTGAGTATTCAAAAAAAAATGGGCAGACTTTACATTCTTTACAGGAACGTACTGCTTTCTTTTCCAAAAGAACGTCTTTCGTAAGAATTTACATCTACAATTCCAAAAATTATAAAATTCTCACAAGCTCAAGATATTCACCTTGTAGATATTAAAATAAATGAATTAATGGATATTAATCAATTTTTAAAAATCACTCCATTGGGTAACCCATTACAGTAACAATTTATACCATAATTAATTTTTCAGTAACTCACCAAATGAAAATTATATTTGTATTAAAATGAGTATGACACACATTTATGTAGATAGCTGCAAGTACATAGGAAAGGAGCTAGAAGGAAGTATGTTTCTCATGATTATTTTATTAGGTCATAGAATTACGGGGTTTTATTAATTATCTTTTGTTTGTTTTTTATTTTCTCTAATGTTACTTTTCTAATGAAAAATGGAAATTATAACTCAAAATAGGAGTTATTATAAGTAAAAAATAAGATAAAGTCATTACTCATAATTATAATGTTCTGATTTGGGATTTTTTTGTCAGAATTGACAGTACAAAAGGCATAATTTTACCTAAGAAAGCTTTTCAAATACAATTGTCTTTGTGTGTTTGTACTGCTGTAATAAAATACCTGAGACTGGGTAAATTATAAAGATTAGAAATTTATTTCTCACAGTCTGAAAGCTGGGAAGTCCAACATCAAGAGACAGGCACGTTTGGTGTCTGGTAAGGGCCTGGTCTCCACTTCCAAGATGGCATATTTAACGCTGTATCTTCTGGAGGTGAGGAACGTTGTTCTTCACGTAATAGAAGAGCAGAAGCTTGCCCTTTAATAAGGAACTCACTTTTGCAATTACAGTCTTAATCAGTTTATGAGAATGGAGCCCTCATGACCTAATCACCTCTTAAGGGTCCACTTCTTAATAATGTTACAAAAGCAATTAAGTTTCCAACACATGCTTTTTGGGGGGACACATTCAAACCACAACAATCGTCAACTTCTTCAGTATCCATGACACAAAAAGAGGTCAAGTACTGAGGAAGATTATAGAGCCTATTCCCTCTTCAAAAAGGAAATATGGAATATTTAATCTACATTGTTCTATAAGCAGAAGAGAATACTATCTTGGAGTCTCTTTAGAACTATAATGTTTTTACCGGATTATAATGTTTTTAACAGTATAAAAATTTTGTCTTTTCTCATTTTCTGCTAAATGGACCTCTTAAAGGCTATAGGAATTTCTACTGGATGAGTGGATGTTATTCATCTTCATAATGGTTTATACAGGGTTACTTTCTAAGCAGAGTTATGAAAATAAAGAGGAAGCATTATGTCTTCACTTTGGAGAATATTTGCTGAATGAAGAATTCATGCTTTTAACTAGGCAACTGTCATAGCTATTTATGAAAATGAACTCTCCTTGTAGATTCAATTGTTAACAAAATTAGCAAGACAAATACATTTTGTGCTCCACTAGTCTTTCTAAATTATCTGTCCAAATTAACAATGAGAATTGAATGAAAGGGCAACTGACTACAAGTTTAAAGTATAATTTTAAACAGCAAAAAACATGAGTTTCTATAGCAAGAAGCTACACATTTATGTCTACTTATAAATACTTTTATGCAAATATTTCTACAACAAAGTTAATTTCTTCAAAGCACTTTCTTTATTTACCATTAACTATGGTAAATGAACAACTAATTTATTTTTTAACCAAAATATGTGTGGATACTTAGAGAATGTTACCAATTCCTGTATCTATTTAGTCTTGTTAATGTATTAAAAACCATACTGAATTTTGCTTATTAATAGCATTTGCTTAATTACTCTTCACAGTAATATGAAGCAACTTCACTATTTTAGGAAAATATATTGAAGCAGAATTTCAAAGAATTTCAATCTGAAGCTATGATAAAGATAACATGGATTAATTGTCTGATAATCTAACTGAGGCCCAAAGAGTCATGTGGCATACACAAAGTTGCCAAATTTACCCAGGAAAAATACAAGAAGCCCAGTTAAATTTGAATTTCAGATAAACAATGAATACTTCTAAAACCCAAGTGGGACATACTTATACTAAATAAATATTCATTTTTTATCTGAAATTTAAATATTTGGATTGAACTGAATTTTTCTGGCAACCCAGTGCAAAGAAGGATTCTGCAATCCCTTTTGCCATTCTACACAGCACTATATTCCTAGGCCATATTATAGGTTTGGTACTATAAAATTGCTATATTTAAAATTTAGAACACGTGAAGTGTGTTCATTAACATACATCTAAAATAAACCATCCCTAAGATGTATCAGGATTGTTTTAATTTACTCTTAAAAAATAAGTTGATATAAAATTACTATATTTAAAATTTAGAACACGTGAAGTGTGTTCATTAACATACATGTAAAATAAACCATCCCTAAGATGTATCAGGATTGTTTTAATTTACTCTTAAAAAATAAGTTGCTTTATGAATCTCCTTTTTAAAAAGTTGTTTCTCATTACAAAATAAAATTTCTAATCATTGTAGGGCAGATTTTATTCAGTTGAGTTTTAACACCAAAGAGATAAGACGTATTGATAACAATGATTTTTTACTTTAATGAAATAGGCAAAATCATTGATTATTGCCCCTTGCATTAAAAAAAAATAAAACTTCTTATATCCCAAGATGTAGGTTATGTAAAAAACAAAAACGGTTTCCAATAGTTATTTATTCATTTACCAATATATGAATGAAACATCTTAAAGAGTTCATGAATTCTTTACATTCTATCCCAATGTTCTGTTGTTAAGTAGACATTGCTTCATCCTTGAGCCTAAAGATTTAATTTGATAAGGTGAATATTACCTCTTTCTGCATTTGCAAACTTCATTAAAGTGTTTCTTTTTTAACTGTTTTTCTTTAGGTTGTTTTCAAAGTGTGTAAATCTGTAAGTACCTAATGAAAAGAAAAAGGCAATTCACTCTGTTTTCCTCATTTATATTCAATTTTATGATCATTAATATTACATATAAGGTAAATTTAAGGTATTCAAATAAAAATATAAATACTGTGGATTGCATTGTGTCTTCCAAATTCCGTGTATTAGAAATTTAACCCCCACTGAGACAGTGTTAAGAGAGTGGGAAATCCTATTATGCTAATTGAAAGGTGCGGCCTTGAAAAGGTGATTAGATTGCGAGGACCACGCTGTAGTGAATGGATTAATCCACTGATTGTTAATGGTGGTCATGGGCGTGGTTCTGATGGCTTTACAAGTAAAGCACATGAGAAGCTCTTACTTACTTCTGCCATTTTGCCATGTGATTCTCTATATCCCTGGAGTCACCACCAAACAAGCCTCTCCCTAGAGGTATTCCCTGGACAATGGACTTTCCAACCTCCAGAACTGTAAGCAATAAATTTTATTTTCTTATAAATTATGCAGTTCCAGGTATTTCTGTAATAAGCAACAGAAATGGTCTAAGACAATGGACCATTAATTTTGTTACCTCTTTGGAAGCAGGTACTGTTGACATATAAGTGCTTGAATTTGTCTGGGTTCAGATTCTGGTGTACAACTGACTAGATTAGTGATCTTGGACAAATTATGCAGATTTTCTTAATCTGTAAAATGGAAATAATAATAATACTTTTACCTAATAGGGTTATGGTGCTATTTAAATGAATTAATTCTTGAAAAGTTCCTAAAACAATAAATAGTAAGCACTCAAATGTTAGCTGGTTATTATTTTCTTACCTTCCTTGAATGACTAGTTTCTAGGTTATTGCCATACTTTCAGCCAATTTAGAAATAATCACAATTAATACTGTAAACATTTAATCATTTTACTTAAAAAATGGGCATAATTACATCAATAATATAACAAATCTGCCATACTTATTGATTTTCAATATGCAGTAGTATACAAATATCGATATACCAGTACAGAATATTTTAAAGAATTGACAAAGTATGTGAGTTCAAAGATAAGTTAAAACTTCAATGGAATGTTAGTACTGGTGCAATACAGCCAATTCTTGTTTAATGGTGCTTATCACATTTCCTTGAACTTAAAAATTAAATAGAAATGATGTTAAGACCATGAATTCAAAAAATGTAATTGTTCTGGACAAAATCCAAATTTTGGTAGTAAAATAGATCTTAGGTATTTTTGGATAATGATCCCACAATAAAACTTCATATCATAACATAAAAAGATGTTACCTAGTTAACTTTTTATGGGGTCATAAAAGTCCCACATTTCTTAAACCATAACAAAATTATGTCAGCACAGGTTTCAAATTACATGACATCCAATTACTATGTTAGAATGGTTTTAAAACTTTTGATGTTTTTAAGCTACTCAAATTTCTCTGTGTGTGTGTGAGAGAGACTTTCTTAAATGAAGGTAGAAGGATAAGCAAAAATTTGAGTATTTCCAGATAGACATTAATGAATTATTGCATACATTAATCCATTTCTCTTGCTTATAACAAAATACCTGGAACCGGGTAATTTATAAGAAAATGAAATTTATTGCTTATGGTTTCAGAGGCTGGGAAGTCCAAAGTCCAGGGAAC
>NW_007736959.1:10077-17466 GCF_000696425.1 Galeopterus variegatus
CTTCAGAAGCTCCTGATCTATTGATATGAGTTCTAGCAAACAAAGCACCATCAACGTAGTCTTGTTGCTATTTCTCTGAGGTTTTATGCTGACTTATGTACAATTATTGATCAATTGCTGAGCTCTGTTTCCTCTTTCCCCTTGACCCTTGTGATTCTTGAAATGTATTATCCATGTACATGACTCATCTAATAACTAGTTATCTCAGCTCCTTGATCTTGCCTCCAACTTTCTTTTAAGCACTCGCACAATCACAGCCTGGGTCCTTGTTTGCTCAGAGTTATGCCCAATAACTCTGCCTCATTCAAAATTTTGCTTTTTACAACCTCAAATATCTGAATATCTCTTTTCCTGTTCCTGGTCATTTATAAACAGAGGAACCACATTGTAGTAGTTCATTTACCAGATTAAAACCTCCAAATGTCTAACAGCATGAGTTTTACACAGTAATTATTACTCTTTTGTTTTTCACTTCCATCCTTACATGGATCCCAGCAAAGGTTGATCCCAACTTTTCTAAAGTTGTTAGAGAAAAAGCCCACATTTTACTGACTCGTTTTATCTTTAAATTCAAGAAAATAAACCTGAAATGGGCAAGTCTACCAGGCATTCCAACTTTGCTTCTGTTAAATTTGTTTTATTTTGATTGCAGATAACTATTTTGTTATCTTCACGTTTCCCCTCAAACCACCCAGACCTCCTCCTACCTTCACTCAGTGGGTGATCTTGCCTCAAAACTCATTTTGAAAATGGATCCCGTCAGATATGACCTCTCTAATTATTCCATCACATCACTAACTGAACAGTCATGTTTATATGTGGCCCCATATTTTTTTATCTAATTTTACAATGTAAAGTTGTTCTCTGTTATTAGTTATTATCAAAAGTTATTTCTTTAACATTTGTTCTGGAATTAATTCTCTATTACTCATAAACTGTACTCCACCTGTTACCAAAGGCATACAAATATAAGCCGTTTATCTCTCTTGGTCTCCTGTCCCATTTCTCTTCTTCCATTTACTACCCCCCCAAAAAAAAAAAAAATATATATATATATATATATACATACATATATAAATATATATATCATGTTGAAAAGTGCTGAGGCTTTCTCCACTGATGATGAAATTTTAACTTACCTAATCCAATTTCCAGCATATGCTTTAGAATTCTTGTCAAAGTCTCAACAGAACATTTTTTTATTGCCAAAATCAAGGGAAGTTGGTTTGTCTTCATTTAAGCAACTTCTGAGCAGGGTTTAACATAATTGATAACCTTGAAAAAAATTCTTGGTATTGTTTGCCATATACTACTTCTCCATATTCTTTAATAATCCCTGTTTCTGAATATGCTCTAAACTCTAGACTATTCCAGGAAACATCCCTGCGTCCTGTTCTGCTTTTATTATTCTTTTCTACCTACATTCTTTCCTTTGGTCTTTTAATATACGCTTAACTTCCACTTATGTGCTTGTGGCTCACAGATATATATCTCTAGTTCTAATGCCTCCTTGTTATCCAACTGTGTATATAAAATTTACTGCCTAGTTTTTAGATTTGGATGTCTAAGCCATGACAAAATTTTCCTGTCAACAGTTCTTGATTTCACATATCAAACTTAATCCTCCATCAATTTTTACCATTTCCCCAAGATGCCCTAGCTAAACTCCAGGATCCTTCCTTTTCCTTCACCACTAATAATACTTCTACCCTAATGCAAAGGCCCTTGCTTGTCCTGTGGATGACTACATATATTGTCTGAAGCAATGTATTGTGCATAATAGTCACTATGCAAATATTTTCAAATAAAAGAAACTTCACAGGTGCCTTTATAGATGCTCTATTCCTATAAAGAAGAGAAATTAAGGAACTGAGAATTTCCATTCTTTTGTTGCTATGCATTTAGTTGTAAGAAATAAAAATAGAAAAATTTCTAAGAATGCTTTTTGATGACAAGAAATGAAGAGGTGCATAGTCCAAGGTTTGGTATTTTAACCCAGTTTTGCACCTTGAAAAAAATTCTTGGTATTGTTTGCCATATACTACTTCTCCATATTCGTTAATCGTCCCTGTTTCTGAATATGCTCTAAACTCTAGACTATTCCAGGAAACATCCCTGCATCCTGTTCTGCTTTTATTATTCTTTTCTACCTACATTCTTTCCTTTGGTCATTCAATATACGCTTAACTTCCACTTATGTGCTTGTGGCTCACAGATATATATCTCTAGTTCTAATGCCTCCTTGTTATCCAACTGTGTATATAAAATTTACTGCCTAGTTTTTAGATTTGGATGTCTAAGCCATGACAAAATTTTCCTGTCAACAGTTCTTGATTTCACATATCAAACTTAATCCTCCATCAATTTTTACCATTTCCCCAAGATGCCCTAGCTAAACTCCAGGATCCTTCCTTTTCCTTCACCACTAATAATACTTCTACCCTAATGCAAAGGTCCTTGCTTGTCCTGTGGATGACTACATATATTGTCTGAAGCAATGTATTGTGCATAATAGTCACTATGTAAATATTTTCAAATAAAAGAAACTTCACAGGTGCCTTTTTAGGTGTTCTATTCCTATAAATAAGAGAAATTAAGGAACTGAGAATTTCTATTCTTTTGTTGATATGCATTTAGTTGTAAGAAATAAAAATCGAAAAATTTGTAAGAATGTTTTTTGATGACAAGAAATGAAGAGGTGCATAGTCCAAGGTTTGGTATTTTAACCCAGTTTTGATGTAAGGAATTCTGGCTTTTTAACTATTTCTGTCATTGTCAATGAGTTGGTTCTATCATTGCTACAAGATGACCATCGTAGTTTTCCATATCATATCCTTCCTTAGCAATGACCCAGTCAAGAAGCAAAAGGGGATGTAGTGTACTTTCTCCTTATCCTATTGTTATGAGAAGAGCCCACTAGTTTGTGATGCCTGAGTGACAGCTGCTTGATTGACATAAGTACCCTGTGACCAGTGATGCTTACCAAGTTCCTCCTTGCCTATTTGCTGTTCCCTCCTGCTTCACCTAACATCCCAGATATGTACCATCTGTTAGGTTGTTAAGTGACCCTTATGACATGCTATGAAAAATTTAGAAAAATAAATTTCCTTTTTGACAGTACCTAAGACTGCTGGTCAGATTTCATATCCAACCAATTGGGTGATCTCATGTGAAATGTAGTCTCTCCTTAATTAACACACAAAAAAATCCTTTTACATCTGTAATCCCACTGCTTCTTCAATTACCTCATCAACATCAACTTGTACCTAAGACTGCTGGTCAGATTTCATATCCAACCAATTGGGTGATCTCATGTGAAATGTAGTCTCTCCTTAATTAACACAAAAAAAAATCCTTTTACATCTGTAATCCCACTGCTTCTTCAATTACCTCATCAACATCAACTTCTGGCTCTCAAAGGCCCTCTTCCTTGCTGTTGTGAGCACTAATTAATTAATTTATTTTTTATGCAAGTTTTCTGCATGTGTTTCTTAACCATTTATCCAAAGGTGCTTCTTAAATGGGTTCCTCTGTTTGTTTGTTTTGAAACATAATTGTTTATACATAGTTGTGGGGTACAGAGTTGAATATCAATACCTGTGTATAATACGTGGTGATCCAATAAGGATAATGAAAATATTCATCATTATACACTGTAGTCATTTTTGTAGCTCTTTACTAATTTCTTGCTAACCCTCCCTTCCGCCTCCGCTTTTCTCAACTCTGGTAACCTCAGTTCTGTTCTCTGCTTTTGAAAGTTCAACATATTATTGCGATTGTTTCTTTTTTCTTTTCTTTTTTTCTTTTTTTTATCTGCCACTTATGAGTGAGAACATGTAGTATTTCTCCTTCTCTGCCTGGCTTATTTCACTTAAAGTTATTTTCTTTAAATTCATCCATGTTGCAGTGGATGGCAGAATTTCATTCTTTTTTATGACAGAGTAGTATTCCATTTTGTATAGAAGCCACATTTTCCTTATCCAGTCATTTGTTGGTGGACATTTAGTTTGGTTCCATATCTTGGCTACTATAAAATAGCTGTGATAAACATGGGAGTGCAGGTATCCCTTCAACATGATGATTTTCATTCCTTTGGGTATGCACCAAGCAGTGGGATTGCTGGATTGTATGGTAGTTCTATCTGTAGTTGCTTAAGGAACCTCCATACTGTTTTCCATGATGGCTGCACCAATTTACAGTTCCATCAACAGTGTAGTAGGGTTCCCCTCTTTATATATCTTCACTAGCATTTGTTATTCTCTGTCTTCTTGAATAGCCAGTTTAAATGGGGTGAAATGTTATCTCAATGTGGTTTTAATTTTCATTTCCCTGATGTTGAGTGATGAGCATTTTTTCATGTGTCTGTTGGCCATTTGTCTATTTTCGTTTGAGAAATGCCTATGTACCTCCATTTCCCATTTTTTAATCAGTTTACTTACTTTTTTTACTGTTAAGTGGTTTGAGTTCTTTGTATATTCTTGATATTAATCCTTCGTTGGATGCACAGTTTACAAATATTTTATCCAATTCTGTAGGTTGTCTCTTCACTCTGTTAATTGTTTCCTTTGCTGTGCAGAAGACTTTTAGTTTGATATAATCTCATT
The DNA here is from genome assembly GCF_000696425.1 of Galeopterus variegatus. Lineage (NCBI taxonomy): Eukaryota > Metazoa > Chordata > Mammalia > Dermoptera > Cynocephalidae > Galeopterus > Galeopterus variegatus. Next base: position 14,682 of record NW_007736959.1, read on the forward strand.
TGTTTATTTTTTCTTTTGTTGCCTGGGTTTTGGGATCTTATTCATAAAGTATTTGGCCAGTGCTACTTTCTGAAGTGTTTCCCCTATGTTTTCTTTTAGGAGTTTTATTGTTTCAAGTTTTATATTTGTCTTTAATGCACTTTGAGTTGATTTTCATATATGGTGAGTGGAACGGGCCTACTTTCATTCTTCTACATATGGATGTCTAATGTACTGCATCTAGTTGTTCCAAACTTTAGACTAAAAATAAAGAAAACTGACATAACCAAAGAAAAAAATAGAAGCAGGAAAAATTTAGAGAAGATATAATTCTTGAAAGATGAACTGAATTGTGTAAGACTTGAACTTGAATGGCCTCTTACTTGAGTGGGCACTTCCCAGTCCACATTGTGTAGGGTGGCTATAACTCAAGCAGAGAGACATACATCGTCTTACTAGACTGAGGAGTCAGAGAACAGAATCTGAGACTAATAAGAGCATCTGGAAGTGAGTGGGGGCATCTGGAAAGTAGAAATCTATAGAAAGGTGAACCTTCAAAATTCCATAAAAACTTCATCCTTAAACTTCCCACGAATTGCTGAGGTTCCAGAGTTCTCAGTCAGAAGGAACTGTTTGAAGGCTGGATAGGGCTTTTTTAGCCTTCTGCCAGGTAAATGAGTTAAGATTTTGAGTACGGCCAGATTATTTGCCTACTAGAACAACAACAAAAATCAAGAGTCTTCAGAGGATGATGATGAAAGTCAGAATCTTTGAAATGAATCACCTGCAATGTACAATATTCTATAAAAAACTAATAGACATGTTAAGAAATAGAAAAATGTGACCTACAATAAAGAGAAAAAGCAGTCAAGAGAAATAGACTCCACAGGAAGGTGATGGAAATTGAAGACAAAAGCTTTTATGTGGCATTTATAAATTTAATAAAGTCCTCAAAACTATGGTCACTGTGAAAGAATTTGTGTGAAATCCCAGCAAAGAAATGAATGCTATATTTAAAAAATAATGCAAATTTTAGAACTAAATGAAATGAAAAATTTACTGGTGCTGCTTAAAGGGAGACTGAAATGAGGTGTGGAAAAGGCCAGTCAACTTCAAGATAATAAATTTAAAAATCTAATAGAAGGAATGGATGTAATAAAGACTGAAACAAAAATTGTGTATTGGTGTGCTGTGAAATATCAAATGATCTAATATACCTAGAATTTCTCAAAAAAGGAAAAAAAAGTAAGGGTGGCATAGAAAGTATTTATTAAAAAAAAAATTGAACAGAGTTTGTCACATTGTATTGGTGTGCTGTGAAATATCAAATGATCTAATATACCTAGAATTTCTCAAAAAAGGATAAAAAAGTAAGGGTGGCATAGAAAGTATTTATTAAAAAAAAAATTGAACAGAGTTTGTCACATATTTTTGAGAAACTTAAACATACATTTCTAAGTAAACCTCAAGAAAGATATTTATAATGTAAATTAAACCTAGGTACCTGATAATCACCCTGCTGAAAGCTAAATATATTAAAAAAACTTAAAAGCAGCCAGAAAAAAAAAAATGACAAGGGAACAATGATATAAATTATGGCTGACTGCTTATCAGTCAATGAAAAGTGAAAGACAAAGAAACATCTTTAATGTATGAAAAAAGAAAAATGATAAAACTGTTATCCCAGAATTGTATTTTCAGGAAAAATATTCTTCAGATGTGAAGACAAACAATACATTTTTGGATAAATATACACTGAAAGAATCAATCACTAGCAGACTTACATACATATGTCCTACATTATAAGAAATACTAGGGAGTGAGTTTTTCCAAGTTGATTATAAATGACACAAGATGATATAACTTGAATTTATAGGAAAGAATAAAAAGCACTGTAAATAATAAATATGTTATCATATATAATATTTTCTATTTAATAAGCTAGTTAATGTTAGTAAATATTAACACTAAAGAGAATGGGATTGGAAAAAATATACCTGTTGTAAGCCTAGGTTAATGGCAAAACAGTAATGAAAAATTTTAGAGCTAAAAAGATAATAAATAAAACCGGTATAAAAAAATTGGCAAAACAGATCAAGGAAATAAAAGATTAGAAGAACACAAAGCAGATTTGCTGAAAGCTAAATATAAAAAGAAACCTTAAAAGCAGCCAGAAAAAAAAAAAAAATGACAAGGGAACAATGATATAAATTATGGCTGACTGCTTATCAGTCAATGAAAAGTGAAAGACAAAGAAACATCTTTAATGTATGAAAAAAGAAAAATGATAAAACTGTCATCCCAGAATTTTATTTTCAGGAAAAATATTCTTCAGTTGTGAAGACAAACAATACATTTTTGGGTAAAGATACACTGAAAGAATCAATCACTAGCAGACTTACATACATATGTCCTACATTATGAGAAATGGTAGGGAGTGAGTTTTTCCAAGTTGATTATAAATGACACAAGATAATATAACTTGAATTTATAGGAAAGAATAAAAAGCATTGTAAATAATAAATATGGTATCATATATAATATTTTCTATTTAATAAGCTAGTTAATGTTAGTAAATATTAACACTAAAGAGAATGGGATTGGAAAAATATACCTATTGTAAGCCTAGGTTAATGGCAAAACAGTAATGAAAAATTTTATAGCTAAAAAGTTAATAAATAAAAATGGTATAAAAAAATTGGCAAAACAGATCAAGGAAATAAAAGATTAGAAGAACACAAAGCAGATGAAATGGCAAAAATGGTAGACATAATGCTAATCACAGCAAATAGTATGTTAAATGTAA
>NW_007736959.1:18585-20172 GCF_000696425.1 Galeopterus variegatus
AACTTGAAAATGTCAAGATCAAAATGTCAAGAAAGGCTTCATAATTTTAGAATAAACTACATTTAAAGATATATGACAAATAAATGCAATGCATGACCACAAACTGGATAATAAAGAGCTCTCCACAGGGTTTGTTTTCCAAAGAGAAGTATTGTTCAGAGGAACAAAATTATAAGCCTACCTAGGCTTGTTGTTCGAAAAGTAACTCAGAGCGAGGCTTCTGAATGGCAATGTAGTGCCTGAGTCACATTCTGCTTAAAAGGTTGTAACAAATACAGATGAGTTTAATAAAAAAAAAAAAAATGTATATGCAAGAATAAGAAAGAAGACATTGAAATGATTAATGGCACTTGAATATGGACTGTGGATTAAATAATAATGTTGTATCAATGTTAACTTTTCTGATTTTAATCACTGTACTATAGTTATGTCAGCAAATGTCCCTGTTTTTATGAACATAAATTGAAGTTTTTAGGTGCAAAGGGCCATGATAACTCCAACTTAGTCTCAAATAGTCAGAAAAAAATATATAGATAGATAGTAAGAGAAAAAATATAAAGCAAATAGTGTAAAAAGTGTAAATAGCTGGTGAATCTGGAAAAAGGGTGTACAGGAGTCTCCTGGAGTATGCTGCCAATGTTTTTGTACTTTGGAAAATATTGCACATTCTCACTCATAAGTGGGAGCTAAGAAAGAAGGAAAGAAACAGAGAGAATCAAAGAAAGAAAAAAAAGAAAGAAAGAAAGAACAATCACAATAATACATAGAACCTTCAAAGGGAGAGAACAGAACTGTAGTTATTAGAGGTGGGAAAGGGAAAAGAGGAGGAAGGTTAGTGAGACATTGGTTAAGGGTCACAAAGGATGATTACATTTTATAAAGATGAGTATACTAATTATTCTGATTTGATCATCAAGTGCCCTACACAGGTATTGATATTCAACTTTGTACTCCACAAATGTATGTTACATTTCAATAAAATTATGTTTCAGTGAAAAAAAAGTAAAATTAAAAAGTCATATTCACTCTTATTCACTTGTGGGATTTTAAAATAAAAAAAAATGTGTGATAACTTCACAGATGGTAAACAGTCTAATCAGACAATTAAAGATATTTATTGTATTTTTTAGAATTTATTTATTTTTTATTTGACACATATCAATTCTATATATTTATAGGCTACAGAGTTATATTTCAATACATGTATACAATGTGTGATGATCAAATTATAGTAATTAGCATATCCATCATTACAAAAATTTATCATTTCTTTATGATGAGAGCTCTTAGATTCATAAGAATCATTTAAATACTTGGGAAAATTTTCTTGTTATTATTTTAACCTTGTTGTTCAGGCATTTCAGTGCTTAAAAAACTAAGCACTTTCAATATACGGAAAATTTGTTTTATAAATTTTTCAAGTGCAGCTCATGATTGAAATAAATAATGGACAGATTATAACTATAATTAGAACCTCTCCAGGAATTCATATTTCTTTGAGACATGAAGTTTAATAGACTGATAAATAAAATAACAAAATATATGAGATGACTTTACCTAAACATGATTTTTTTTTCATATTCCAGA
>NW_007736959.1:21295-22329 GCF_000696425.1 Galeopterus variegatus
TAAAATAACAAAATATATGAGATGACTTTACCTAAACATGATTTTTTTTTCATATTCCAGAATTAAGTGTTTGTTTTTTTTTTAAGGTAAACTATTATGCATGTGTGTGGGGTACAAAGTTGACTTTCAGTAGTTGTGTACAATGTATGATGTTTAGATCAGGATAGTTAGCTTATTCATCATGATAATACATAATCATTCTTTGTGTCTGTTAACCAATTTCTCATTAACCTCCCTCCCTCTACCCTCCCCTCCCCTTTTCTAACTCTGGTAACCAGAGGTTTTTTTTCTTTCCTTCTAAAAGTTCAAAGTATTATTGTAATTTTCGTTTTTTTTCTTTCTCTCTCTATTATTTATTCAGTTATATATGGATTCAGCTTCCACTTATGAGTGAGGACATGTGGTATTTCTCTTTCTGCACCTAGGTTGTTTCACTTAGCATAATTTTCTCCAGGCTCATCCATGTTGCTGTGAATGGCAGAGTAGTATTTTTATGGCTTTTTTATGGCTGAGTAGTATTCCATTGGCTTTTGAAAACAGAATCTGACTTCTAACAATGAAAAAAAGAAATAAAAGTAAAAAGCCCATACTAATTCATCTCACTACCTGGACCATATTCTTTGTATTGGGTCTCACTTACCTGGGTGTTATTACTCCAGTGATCTGCAATTTACTCTGAAGTTACTTATCTACCTCAGCTCTTTTTTTGCCCATAGGATGACTATCTCTAGCAAGACAGGCCAAATTCCTATTGTTCCAAGATTAAAGTTGAGTGTTTATAATGTAAGGCCTTGGATGATAAGAGAATGAAATAATTTGGAGTAGATAATACAATGTATATCACTAAGAGTTGTGCAAATATTCTTTTCTTTCCCTTTGGAAAAGCTGAGGTCACTTGGCAACCCATATTCCTCTGGGGAATTTAATCATGCCTACATCTGAAGTATGTTAATGTAATTTTTGACATGATTGTTATTTGATCATATTTGAAAGCACTTAACAATTAATGCCACCATATTTTGACCTTGAATTCT
>NW_007736959.1:22557-24578 GCF_000696425.1 Galeopterus variegatus
TTGTGCAAATATTCTTTTCTTTCCCTTTGGAAAAGCTGAGGTCACTTGGCAACCCATATTCCTCTGGGGAATTTAATCATGCCTACATCTGAAGTATGTTAATGTAATTTTTGACATGATTGTTATTTGATCATATTTGAAAGCACTTAACAATTAATGCCACCATATTTTGACCTTGAATTCTTAAGGCAGTCCAAAAAGTGACACTTGTGTTCATTTGTTGAGAGGAAAGATTTGTCTTGATTGCTGATTTGCCTTTTGTATCATTTGATGTTTCAGAGTTTTGACATTTCTGTATATTCAAGCTAAAGAAATGTGCTGATGTGGAGAAATATACAAGCATAGGGCTTGTTTCTCAACTTTTTGTTCTGTATCTGAGGCAAAGTGAAAAAGAGGCTAACATTTTATAGGATAAACCCATACCCCCAGATGTGCTTATTGTAGAAAAAAGAAAAGTGGAAAAGTAGTTAATTTTCTATTGGTTGAGTATTTTCTGATTAGTCCTTCTCAGGACAAATTAATTGATTACATTTTTAAAATTATGTAAAAAATAAAGGTTAAGAACAGGACAAACATCATACTCAAATTATGAACTAAATAAAAGTTTTGTTTGTTTTAAATATACTTTAATCTTTAGAATAGCATTTTATTCACCGAAAAACTGAGACATTAATTCGAAGTTCCCATATCCCCTTCATTCAACGTCACTTATTATTAATATCTTACATTATCATGGTACATGTGTTACAATAAATGAACAAATATTGGTACATTCTTACTAATTAAATTACCTAGTTTGTTCAGATTAATTTATTTTTTACCTTTACTCTTTTAGGATTTCATCCTGAATTCACATTACTTTTAGCAGTGATTTCTCTTTAGGTTCTTCTTGACAATTTCTCACTTCCTTGTGTCCGATTTCCCATGTTTTCTTGTTTTTTACAAGGACTTCTCAAACCTGTAAGGATGGGAGTGATGACTTTCAAGGTTTTCATATGTCAGAGCTGAACTGGGATATCTAAATGATATTTTCAACTTTTCACTGCCTAGTGCCTTCAACATTACTCCTCTGTACATGCTTGAAAAAAGAAATTATGATTTGCTACTTTCCTTGGCAGTAATTTTTGAATTAAATATTTGATGAGAAAGGCCTAAAATTTCTCAAATGCCTTCAAAACAATTAACAGCAAGTGAATTTGGTTTTAATATTTTTCTAAATCCATTTTTAACATGAGGTTAAGACAACTGTGATGTTTACCATATGCTTGTGTAGGAACATGTTCATGCATTGTTATTTTACTGACTGATTAGAAATACAGTGTGAGAAACATGAATTTGAAACTTATCTGATTGTCAGCATGTACCATAACTTTAGTCCCAAAGAAATGGTAATGAACCGATAACATAGAAAAGTCAGTTTGGGGGAAAAAAAATAATAAAAATAATAATAATACCAACTACCAACTTCCTGAAGTAGAGAATAAAATCATGCTAAAATGAGGTTTGGGGTTTTGTTTGTTTCTTGTTATTTCCTGGGTTAAAATGACCTAAAATAAAATGAACTCAAGTTGAAGTATTTTAAATTAAAATAATGCCTGGCAAGACAGAATGACAGAGAAGTCAAACTTTTAAGTGTCAGGAATCCTATGTGGAATATGATTAATTAAATTTCAAGAACAATGGCATCCAATGCACATCAAAATAATGTTGACATTAATTAATTTAATCATGTTTTGCCAGATATTTATTAAGCTCCTACTTCATACTAAATACCAGTAGAGAATAAACAAAATAATGATACAGATCTTTCTCTGATGGAATTGACGCTCATAGTATCATGAATGTTTACACCTGGGGGTGATCTTACATGGCGCTGAGTCCAACTCCCACATTTAGACACAAGGAAACTGAAGACCTGAGAGTTATGCAATTTGCCTAAATCCTCACAAATTCTTATGCTGCAGGATTTGGAAATCCTGGTCCTGGGCTATAGTAGAAGAAAAAAAAAAAAAAAAAAAAAA
>NW_007736959.1:25576-46652 GCF_000696425.1 Galeopterus variegatus
TTACATGTAATCACAAAATCTTGGCCAAATATCTCATACCTGCCTTCAATGTTTCTTTACCTAATAAGCACCAGTAACACTTATCAAATATTGAGTAAACAATATGCTAGAAAAATCACAACACCTTTAGTAATTATCTGTTTCAAATAATGTGGTTCCAAAATAGCAGTTAGTAGAATGTGTGTAATTTTCCAAGTTAGTGTGCTTGGCAGTAATAGCAAAAGCAACATTTGGTGATCAAGTCATTTCTGGCAGGATGTGTTATCTTTCTTTTGTCAAAGACAATACATTTGTTACCTTCACAATGGTATTTGAAGAAATTCTCATAAACTACGTATCAAGACAGAAAATATGCAAGGCTGTTTGTGGTAGGCACCTTTTTATATAGCTCCTAATAATCCTCCTCATGGTATTAATAGTCTTGTTAATGTGGACTGGACATAGTGACTTGCTTCTAATGAACAGAAAATGGCAAACATACCATGCTGTCACTTCCATAGGTTACAAAGGACTGTAAATTAATTCTGTTTGCTAGCGCTCTCTCTTTCTCTCTCTCTCTCTCTGTTGATTCTCTCTCTTGTTCTCTTGCTTGAATACTCGGAAGAAGTAAACTGCCATGTTGTAAATCACACAACAGAAAGGCCCATGTGTTAAGGAAGTGAGGGAAGCCTCCAGTGAACAGCTTGTGAGGAACTGAGGTCTCGGTCCAAAAATATGGGAGAAGCTGAATTTTTCCAATAATTAGATAACTAAGCTGAGAGGTGGTGGATCCAATCAGACCTTGTTATGATTTCAACTAAGCTGCGTACAGATTTGTGACTCACAGAAAGTGCGAGGTAATATATGTGTGTTGTTTCATGACTATAACTCTGGGGGTAATTTGTTTCACAACGATAAACAACAAATCCATTGTTCTAATGAAAACCTCATGCTACTGACAATGTTCATCATGATGTGCCATGATCAAACTATTTCTCAATTGTTACAACCACATAGTAAAGTGCCTTGACCTATGTCACCATCTCAAGGATTAGGAGAGGAGTGAAGGTAGAACAAACTGAGAGCACAAATACCTTCTTCCCAAGGGGTATTTCCTTTAAAAAAAAAAGAAGGTGGTGATGCAGAAGACAATTGAAGTTCAGCAAATATCACTGAAATGAAATTTCATTGGAAGCCACTCATCCTTCCTTCTAAGAAGCAGTCTACCATCCCTGGTTGTGAGGCATAAATGCACCCTAAATTTTTACTAGAGAGTAAAATGATTCTTGAAAGGTAGCACAAAGGTTCTCTTCACTATGATGATGGCCATCTGTAAGTTATTTCAAGGCTCTGAATTCTCATCTCAGTGGAAAATTAATTATCAGAATATCTCAGCTTTTAATGGAATTTAAACAATCTAAAAACCCTCTCTACATTTTTAATGTACAATTATTTTATATTAATAGCAGAACAGATATGAGGAATAAACTTTATGAAGCATACAGCACATCAGTAACTCTCCATGCATTTTAAGTTCTTATGCTTACATTTTTTAATGTATTCTCTGAATAAGATTAATTTTCTCATAAGAAACATTTGTGATCTAGCTGAAAATACTTAATAGAAATTTATGTTATTTCTTTAGAATGAATGCTGACTAATTTTGTCTCTCTTGCTTGTTTAACATAACTCTTTTTGTTCAAAATTTATTTGAAAGTCATTTTCATAACTGTAACACAAATATTTTCAAGCATAAAAAATGTTTTGTTTACAAATGTCCATTACAAAATTGTTCTAATCAGTGGTAGTATTATATTCAAAAGTTTCAGATAAGTTACATGGTCCAAGGAAATATTGTGGACTATTTACAGTTAACAGTGACTTGGTAAAAATGTGTTTATATTAATTGTTGCAAATCTGCAACACTATATGGACCATTACAGATTTCACCAAAAGTAGATCAGAGTATCATTCAAAGAAATAATCACCTATGTAGTTTAACCAGGGGCTATATGTACCTCAGGTTTCCCACCTATTAAAATGGGGACGATACAATTGTTCCTATCTTGTAAAGCTGTTGTGAGGAATAAATACCATACTATAAGCAGAGTGTATAAAAAGTACTTGACACATGTTAAGTGCTACACGTACCAATGATTATTCTTTTTAGCATTTATATTATTATAATTTTGTCAAGAAAATGGTATTTATGTTTTCTGGTGCAAAGAATACATTCAGATATATATTGACTGTGAAGATGAGGTAACACACCAACATAGTCCATGATTATCCATGTACTGTTTGCCATATTCATAATTTAGAATAAGAATTATATATTCTTCTATTTAATAAATAAATAAATGTAGACAGGTGGACAGTAGGTAAATGGATGGGTGGATAGATAAATAGATAGGATGCCTAAAATACTCTCGACAATTGTCTTGATAGAGTAGTATCCAAAACAACAACCAAAAATCTTTCCTATTTTAAAATTTATATTCCAGTGGGGCAACACAGAAGTTAAACAAATAATACCTATATAGTATGCCAAATGGTAATAAATGTTAAATGACACAGAAATAAAGATAAGACAAAGAAGGGGGCAACAGTGGTAGAGTGGGAGTTCACTCCCCAATTTCAAATAGAGTGCTCAGAAAAGGCCTCTTTGGGTAAGAAATAATTGACCAAAGAACTAAAGATGGGGAGGGGAGAAAACAAGGTGGTTAAGGAGGAGAGCCCTTCAGACATAAGGAACTACTAATGCAAAGATCCTGGATTAGAATGGTGTCTGGTATGTTCCAGGAAATTTATTTTTATTTTTATTTTTTTAAATTTTAATTTATCAATATGCAATGTAGATGATTTTCATGTCCATTTACATATTTCTCTTCCCCTTCCCTCTCCCCCCTCTCTCCCATCAACATCATATCTGTTCACTTGTCTTAACAAGTTCAAGGAATTGTTGTGATTGTTGTGTCTTCTGCCCCCTGCCCCCCTCCCATTTATTTATTTTTTTGTTTGTTTTTAGCTCCCACAAATAAGTGAGAGCATGTGGTATTTCTCTTTCTGCGCCTGGCTTATTTCCCTTAATATAATTTTTTCTAAGTCCATCCATGTTGCTGCAAATGGTAGTATTTTATTCTTTTTTATAGCAGAGTAGTATTCCACTGTGTATATATACTACATTTTACTTATCCACTCATCTGATGACGGACATTTGGGCTGGTTCCAACTCTTGGCTATTGTATATAGTGCTGCTATAAACATGTGGATACAGATATCACTTTGACATGATGATTTCCATTTCTCTGGGGATATACCCAGCAGTGGAATAGCTGGGTCATATAGTAAATCTATTTGTAATTGTCTGAGGAAACTTCATACCATTTCCATAAAGATTGCACCATTTTGCCATCCCACCAACAGTGTAGGAGGGTTCCTTTTTATCCACAGCCTCAGCACCATTTATCATTCTAAGTCTTTTGGATATTGGTCATCCTAACTAGAGTGAAATGGTATCTCAAAGTGGTTTTGATTTGCATTTCCTAAATGCTGAGTGATGCTGAGAATTTTTTCATTTGTCTGATGGCCATTCCTATATATTCCTTTGTGAAATGCCTATTCAGCTCCTTTGCCAATTTTTATATTGGGTTATTTGGTTTTTTGCTGAAAAGTTGCCTGAGTTCCTTGTATATTCTGAGTGTTAATCCTTTGTCAGATGTATATTTTGCAAATGCTTTCTCCCACTCTCTATGTTGTCTTTTCACTCTGTTGATTGTTTCTTTTGGTGTACAGAAGCATTTTAGTTTGATATAATTCCATTTGTTTATTTTTCCTTTGGTTGCCTGTGCTTTGGGGGTCATGTTCATGAAGTCTGTACCCAATCCTATTCCTAGAGTGTTTCCCCTATGCTTTCTTTAAGGAGTATTAATGTTTCTGGGTGTATATTTATTTCTTTAATCCATTTTGATTTGATTTGGTATAAAGTGAGAGGTATGGGTCTAGTTTCATACTCCTACATATGAATATCCAGTTTTCTCAGCACCATTCCTGAAAAGGCAGTCTCTTCCTCATTGTGTAGTCATGTTGCCTTTGTTAAAAATCAGAAGGCTATAGGTGTATGGGTTGATTTTTGGATTCTCTATTCTATTCCATTGATCCATGTGTCTGTTTTTATGCCAGTACCATGCTATTTTGATTATTATAGCTTTATAATATAGTTTAAAGTCAGGTAGTGTTATGCCCACAGCTTTATTTTATTTATTTATTTATTTTTTGCTCAGGATTGTTTTGACTATTTGTGGTCTTTTATTATTCGATATAAATGTCTTGATAGTTTTTTTTCCAATTCTGAGAAAAATGTCATTGGAAATTTGATGGAGATTGTATTGAATCTGTAGATCACTTTGGGTAGAATGGACATTTTCAAAATGTTAATTCATCCAACCAAAAAGCATGGGATATCTTTTAATCTTCTTGTGTCTTTTTTAACTTCTCTTAACAGTGGTTTATAGTCCTTATTGTAGAGATTTTTCACATCCTTGGTTAATTTTATGCCTAAGTATTTTGTGGCATTTTTGTGACTATTGTAAGTGGGCTAGATTTCTTGATTTCTTTTTCTGCATGTTCACTCTTGGAGTATAGAAATGCTACTGATTTCTGTGTGTTGATTTTGTATCCTGCTACATTGCTGAATAATTTATCAACTCTGAGAGATTTTTGTAGAGGCTTTAGGTGGTTCAATATATAGTATCTTATCATCTGCAGACAGGGACAGTTTGACTTCATCTTTCCAATCTGGGTGCCCTTTATTTCCTTCTCTTCTCTGATTACTCTTGCTAGTACTTCTGACACTATGTTGAATAGTAGTGGTGAGAGTAGGCATCCTTGTCTTCTTCCTGTTCTTAAGCTTTTCCCCATTCGGGATGATGTTGGCTGTGCACTTATCATATATGGCTTTAATTGTGTTGATATACTTTCTGTCTATACCCAACTGATAAGAGAGTCTTTATCATGAATGAATGTTGAATTTTGTCAAATACTTTTCCAGCATCTATAGAAATGGTCATACAGTTTTTGTCTTTGATTTTATTGATATGGTGTATCACATTAATTGATTTCCATATGTTGAACCAATCTTGCATTCCTGGGATGAATCCCACTTGATCATGGTGTATAATTTTGTGTTTGTGTTGCTGTATTCTGTTAGATAGCATTTTATTGAGGATTTTTGCATCTATATTCATCAAGAATATTGTCCTGTAGTTTTCTTTTCTTGTTGTATCTTTGTCTGGTTTTGTTATTAGGGTGATGTTTACCTCATAGAATGTTTGGGAGAATGGCCTGAGTTTCAATTTTTTGGAATGGTTTGTAGAGAATTGGTATTAATTTTTCTTTGAAAGTTTGGTAGAATTCTGCAGTGAACCCATCTGGTCCTGGGCTTTTCTATGTTGGGAGCCTTCTGATAACAGCTTAAATATCTTTTATTGTTATTTGTCTGTTCAGATTTTCTGTATCTTCTTGGCTCAGTCTTGGTAGTTTGTGTGTGTCCTGAAATTTATCCATTTCCTCCTGATTTCCATATTTATTAGCATATAGTTGATTATAGTAGTCTCTAATGATTTCTTGTATTCCTGAGGTGTCAGTTGTCATATCACCTTTTTCATTCCTAATTTTTTTTATTTGTATCTTCTCTCCTCTTTTTTAGTTAAACTTACTAATGGTTCATCAATTTTATTTATCTTTACAAAAACCCAACTTTTTGTTTCATTGATCTTTTTGTATCATTCTCTGCATTTCTATTTCATTTTGTTCTGCTCTGATCTTAATTATTTCTCTCCATCTACAAACTTTGTGTTTGGATTGTTCTTGTTTTTCTACTTCTTTAAGGTGAAGCATTAAGTTGTTTACTTGTTATCTTTCCATTCGTCTGAAGTAAGCCCTTAATGTAATACATTTTCCCATTAGTACTGCTTTTGCAGTATCCCACAGGTTTTGGTATGATGTGTCATTATTTTCATTAGTTTCAGTAAATTTTTTGATTTCCTGTTTAATTTCATCTTGGACTCATATGTCCTTAAGTAAACTGTTGTTTTATTTCCATATATTTATATAGTTTCCACAGTTTTGTTATTCTACTTTCTTTTTATGCTGTGGTGCTTTCTTGGTTTTTCATACTTCTGGTATTTCTTCTTTGCTCTTTATTCATTGTGGCTGAAGGTTTCACAGTCTACTCCTTCTACCCTTGTGTCTGGCCTGGATCCCACAGAGACCGCCAATTCAGTGCAGCTGCCTTGGGACCTGTGGGCTGGCCACTCAGGCCTCTCTGGGGGTGGGGACTTGCTTTGGCTGAGGGTCCTGCAGTGCAGCAACTGGCAGTTCTGGTGTGGCTTCCTTGAGGCCTGTGGGGCTCATGGCTCTCAGGTCTCTCTGGGGTCAGACACTTGCCTGTGCCAAGGGTTCTGTGGCATGGTGGCCACTGGTTCCAGTGAGGCTTCCTTGGTGCCTGTGTAGACAGTGACTCCTGTTCCAGGAAATTTTAATAAAATACCTCACATATGAGATGATTACAGAATATCTAATGTCTTGAGGCAATTTTAAATTTTGTTTTCATCTTAAATATCTAGTTCCTTTTAAACACAAAGCATAACATTTATATAAAAAGTTAAGTGAACTTAACAAATCATAAAAATGTATATAGAATATTTTGCAATACATATCACATTTATTATCTCATTTAATGGTCTCAGAGACCTTGCGAAATAGTGTTCCCTTCATACATAAGAACAGAATACGTTTCAGATAGTTTAAGTAATTTGATCCAAGTTATCTGGAATATTAACGAAAAATTATAAATATAGCCCACATCAGCAACAAAAAATGTTTCAGATAGTTTAAATAATTTGATCAAAGTTATCCAGGATGAAAAATTATAAATATAGCCCACATCAGTAACACAAATTTCACTATTTTTAAAATTGTACATCAGTCACTTCCAAATTTAAAAAAAAAATCTCAAAAATGAGATATTTGATATTTACTGTATTTAAATTTTTTTCATATTGACCTTTTAAAGTATGTTTATGTTTAAACCCAGATTTTAGTTTCTAATTTTATGTCATTTCATTGCCCAAACTTATATCAAGTAAACAAACTGTTTTATAGAAAATATACCTACAGAACTTACAGCTTATTCTTTAAAGGGTTCTGTTATCTGTCTTATTTTCTCTTGTGATAGAATGGTTAATATGTTGATTGATAAAGGAACAGTACATGCAATAGGAAATAATTGGATGCCTGCATATACAAATACACAGACACAGACATTCACACACGTGTGTGCACACAAGCACACACACATATGCACAAACACAGGCACACCAAGTGCTTGTTCTGACTGCCCTAGGTTTATTTTATCCTCCAATGTTTCTTTTTCAAGATGAGGACATTTGCATATAACTACAGAACTTTAAAATTTAGGCTTGTACAGAATCTTACAGCCAAGTAGGTTTTATACCTGTCATAGGTTAAAACAGTTAATGCTGGAAATAAAGTGCTGAAAATTACCACCATTTGAAATTCCACACTATATAACAGAGTATAGATACTCTTACAAATATATGTTGTGATATGATTTATTAAGTAATTGTGATGCTCTCTCTTCAAGAATATCTTAAAGTTATTAGGAATATTATAATTTTGTATTATGAATCAGAGAAATGATAGAAAACAGTTATTATTTTGATATATTTTTAATAGCCATGTTGGAACAAATAAAATCTGTTATTAATTTGTCAGAAGTACATATTGGCCTCAATAAATTTTGTAATTGCTTCAGTAGTTTCACTGTTATATAAAAATAAAGTAAATCACAATATAAATAAATACTAAATATGAAATAGAAATCAAGTAATAATCATTCATATCTGTTTTATAACATCTTATCAAAGCAAATGTTACAGTAAAGTATAACCTGTATGAAATAGCCTATTCCAGTTTTTGAAAAGCTTTTAAAAGTATCCATGCATTCTTCTAAAATAATTCTTTGCATAATGATAAAAAAATCAGTTAAAAATCTGATCACGAATGAATTGTACTATTAAATAACACCTACAATGTTAGCCTCTTATCATTAGCTGAATTTTTTCTCTTAGATCAGACGCATTCATTTATAAGTAACCATTTCCATTATTCAGTATGTACTGATTCATTGTTTTAGTTGACATCTGTTACTTCTTGCTAACCACAGTGCTGGACATTTCTTGTGTTTTGCTTGTTCAACAAACATTCACCTCCCATTTTATTTTCCAGACTACCATACTGCTAAGTTTTCCTGTTTCTTGAGTAGGCAGGTGGCCCGGCTCTGGGCAAAACAATTCAATTTCAAAGTATGTTTTGCAATTTTGAGAAACAAAAAACGTCCATTTGAAGTTACTGAGACAATAAGACAGATACTTAAAGATATAAAGATGATCTTGCCACTTAAAATAGAGGAGGCATCTCTGCTCTCATGAAGGTGAAACCAATACAGAGAAAAGTAGGATTAAGATTGGAGAATATTTAGGATCCTGAGGAGAAATTTGAACCCCTAAAACCTGTCATTCCTATAGCTGAAACCCTCGGTTTTCCTTTCAAAGAACCTGTGAATTTGCAGTTTAAGTTTAGTTTTTATCACCACAAAAAAGCCTTAAATAGTTCAGAAACATTGCTTATTAAAACATACTTTAAATGGAAACATTTTATAAAAAGAACAAAATCAAACCCCCTTCAGTATATTTTTTTTTGGAAAGAAACTGGATCAAACAAATCTTTAAGTATTATACACTTTCTAATTCAATGCCATAATAAACACAAGTGGACTTGGTTTTTCAGTTTGTGGATCATAGTGTGTATATAATTTCAACCACTATATATTTGAAAATCTAATTGGTTTCAATTAAGAAAGTTAATACAAACCATTTCCACCACGTAGGTGAAAACTGAGTAAAACCGAGAAGTTCCTTTAGTCATAACACATAAAAACCATTCATAAAATATATATGTCCTGGCTATACCTAACCATATCTTCTGATTTGGATTTTATATCATTTTTTCATAGTAATGTTAATGGAGTGATGGGAAAAGTCCAGGCCATGCAATCAGAAGTTTTAGAGGCAAATCTTGTACACAATGTGAATTTGAACAACTCTCTATACACTCAGGAGACTTGGTTTCTTTTTGTATTCTGATAATATTTAACATCTGCAGTAGTACCTGTGATTGATAAGACCATGCATGTGAGAATACTTTGTGAACTGTTAAATGCTATTCAAACATTACATGTATGTATGTGTGTGTATATTCTATACATGTATGCATATATAGGTATTATGAATATGTGTAGGTACACAATTAGATTTCACAGAATCCCAGAAATTTTTCCAGAATAAAACATGGTGTGAGGTACTTATATTCCCTGGAGTTAAGAGCACTACGTCTGCAGCTAGACATTCTTAGTTCAAGTCAAGTCTCTGCCACTTGCTAACTGGTGACTCAGCTTCCTCATTTATAAATAATTATTATTTATAATTCAGTTAACACACATAAAGAGCTTTCCATGATAAGACCTGCATTTGGCACATGATAGCATTTTACTACTATTAGATTTTAGAGCTGCTTAACCTTTGATTCAGATTCCGTTTTTTCAGATAAGACCCGTTAAGTTTTTCTATTTTTCTGTAATCTGGACGAAATTTATATACTCCTTCCATTTCCCAGAATGCTGAAAATGCCAGGCATGGCAGTGAGGCAGAGAAACCAGAGAAAACAAATTGTCACATTCTCTCCCCTAGAAACAATCAGGCTTTCTGGATAGACGACAACTTCCCCTTTGGGGACATCAATGGACAACACATATCATGTTTGCTTGTTTATCACTGGTCTTCTCTGTTAGATGATGAGAGCCTTAAGGGCATGGGCCATTTTAAATTTATTGGAACAAAAACAAAGGTTTTTCAGCTTCAGAACAGGAATCAAAAGCTAAAAGGAAGGAGTCAGGCAAGGGCGTGGAGAAAAAGGATGTGCAGAAAGGAGCAGGAACTGCAGAAACTTGTACTAGTCTGCAAAGCATCAGACCTGGAGTGTAAACAACAAAGCCATGGTGCTGACAGTGATAATTCTCCAAAGGGATTAAGTACAGAAAAAGACCACCACATATACAATAAATTTATTTGGCAATACTGACAAAGATCTTCAAAACTACGGAAAGGGAGTAACATTTCCGAAATACTGCTAACACTTGATAATCATTGAGAGGGGTGAACATTAATCCTAGCCTCAGACCACATGCAAGATGGATATTCTTTAAAGAAGGTTTTACCAATGAGTTTAAGGCCTTACTATGATCAGTGTTATTTCGGTTAGTTGATCTAATGTATCTACTGAAGACTTTGTAGACAGATGTTGAAAACATGAATCTAAGAATGTTACATAAGAGGTGTGGCATTAACTGTGTTAATTCAGTGAATTTAAGTATACCTAGAGAATGTAAAACAATAGTAATGATTAAACATTGTAGTGGCTGTGACATCAAGAGCAACAATGAAAACAGTTGGTATCAAGTTAAAAGGGTGACCTGTTTTCTAATCTCTGGAGCTACTGGTGGTCTTGCTAACATATCTGATATGTTTCAGATACGTTTGAAGCAATTGGTGTTTCTTCCCAGTGCTCTAGAAACCAACAAAGATATTTCAGATCATAAAAGAAGAGTAGAAATTGATTTAGGCAATGGAAGCTTCCTCTGTGATGTCAGCAAAAGGAAAAGGTATGTAGGGCCACATTTATATTAAACTATCTGAGACATCTCTTTATCTATCTGTCCATTTATTTATCTGTATATCTCTGTCCCCAATTCCTGAGACAAAGCTGCTAAAGCTCTTATACATGGGGTGCTAAGAAAGTCTTTTGTTCTACTAGTTGGTCTTTGACCAGATTTCTAACACAGAACTCCTAAGGCCTTTTTAATTTCCTGAGTGATAGGAACGTCTGATACAGAGCTCCTAAATCCTTTGAAATTTTCTAAGTGGTAGGAGCATTTTTGTTCTAATGAGGCCCCCCTTGGTAGGCTCCTGGATAGTGCAGTGAGGGGAGAAGTGCTGAAAGTTTAATTAATCACCCATGGCTGGTGATTTAATCCATCATGTCTACATAATAAGGTGCTCATAGAAACTGAAAAGGGTTCAGAGAGCTTCTGAACTGCTGAACACCTGGAGGTACACCTGGAGAGGAAATAAATCCTCCGTGTCCTGCTGCCCATACCTTCTCCTGTGTATCTCCTCCATCTGGTTATTTATCTGTATCCTTTAATATATTTTATAATAAATGGTAAACATAGGTGTTTCGCTGCATTTTGTGAGCTTCTCTAGAAAATTAATTGATTCTGAAGAGGGGGTCTTGAAACTCCTGATTTATAATTCGTAGATCAGAAGTATAGGTGACAAGCTACTACTTGTGATTGACATCTGTAGGGGCCAAAGGAAAAATTTCCCTTTCATCACTTGAAGATTTACTAAAAATTGATTGACAAAAATCAGATTATCAATAAGAAAAAGCACAAAAATTTTATTTTAATGTGCCACAGAAATGGGGGCAATGCACTGCATGGGGAGAATCTCAGGAAAGTGATTGACCAGTAACCCAATGAGGTTCATAAGCTTTTATACCTGTCTTCATAGGGGAGAGAGGAAAAGAAGGGGTATAGGAGCAAAGGATTTCCAGGGCAAATGAATAAGCCCAAAGGACAATGGCCTGGGACCTGCTTTCTCTGTGCTCTGGGGAAGTTGGCATCATAGGTAGGAGAGGGAAGCAAGTTAAGCAGAGACTATGCTGTTATATACATGAAAATATCTCAGTAACCTCTCTGCTGCCCTCAGCAAGAATAGATGGCAGACAAAGGAGGGGCCTCAGTGGAAGTCTGGCTGTTTGTTTTACAGATGCAAATTTCTTCCACAAAAGGCAACCTTCCAGCTCTTGTTTTTTGAGCCCCTTTGAATTACCCATCTTGAAATATGTCAAAAATATATATCTTGAGCTGAGATATTTTGCTTTCTTTTAGATCTTAAGTCCTGAGAGACTGAGCCCTCAATCTGAGGGATTTGATTCTATGTCCAGATAGATAGTGTCAGAATTGAGTTAAATTATAGCACACTCAGTTGGTGTTCGCCAGAGAATTGGTGTTTCATGTGAGGAAACACCCACACATTTTGGTGGTCAGAGGTGAAGTGATTTGTGTTGTACTAAGTGTGAAAGTAGGAAGAGGAGTTTGGTTTTTTCAATTGCTTGATGTGTGGGGAATAAAATCCATGCACATTTTTGTGAGCACAGGTGAAATATTCCTTGTTTTCTCATATGTCTTATAATAGCTATGTATCTATATTTATCTACCGTCTATTTATTCATCTATTTGCCTTAATAAGAATCAGTGTGGTTTAATTTTCCACCCTGTGCATCACAGATATGTAGACTACAAGGAAGTTTTATGAATGCTGCAGACTAATTCTTCAAATTCAAAATAGCTCACAGTTTTAATTACTCAGTTACAACTACTCTATTGCTCATATTTGTACTTTACAATGACAGTAATAGTAGCAACAACAAAATTATGTCAAATGCAACAATCCTTTATATAAATTAAAATTCCCGAAAGATTTACTAGATAAATTGATAATAACTCTTAAGATATTGGAAAAAGATTTACTAAATAAATTGATAATAACTCTTAAGATATTGGACCTAATAAACTGGAAAGGAAAAGTTGACATGTATTGACATGCAGAAAATTGTAGAAGTGTTACTGAGAAAGATTTACTAGATAAATTGATAATAACTCTTAAGATATTGGACCTGATAAACTGGAAAGGAAAAGTTGACATGTATTGACATGCAGAAAATTGTAGAAGTGTTACTGATTTAGGCTCTTGGGTCCCAAAGCCATAGAAATGAACAATGTACCCAGTAGTAAAGCAGCGCTTTATTAAAAGAGGAGGTAGACATATGTATAAGGAGGGTAGCTACAGGAAAGCTAGCCCCCCAAGGGGAGCTATTCAACCTCTTTTAATAGGGAAAGATGTTAAGGGGTGCAGGCCAGCACTTTATTAAAAGAGGAGGTAGACATATGTATAAGGAGGGTAGCTACAGGAAAGCTAGGCCCCCAAGGGGAGCTATTCAACCTCTTTTAATAGGGAAAGATGTTAAGGGGTGCAGGCCAGCATCACTGGAGGTGATCAGTTCTACTCTTCCTTGTGCCATGGGCGCAGGCTCAGTTAGGGCTTTGGTCCTTGCAACTGCTTGGTAGGTCCAAGATGGAGGGGAGTTTCATTATCATCACCCCAGGAGGGTCATTGTCACAGTCACCTTGAAGCTTTGTGTGCATACAGGAATTGGGGTCTTAAGGTTAATCAGTAGCTTAAGTCCTACAATTACAGTAAACAAGCTTTGGGGAGGGGTTTTGCAACTCAATATCTGTTCCACTCTTATCTCAGTTTATTTTATCAGGGTGGGTCATGGGGTAACCATGTGCCCTGGGGGTCTCATGACCGAAGAGTGGAAAAGAAACAGTGTCCTATGGGGAAAATGGAGTCAGTTTGGTTCACAAGCCTGGCCCTATTATGTCTCAGAAGAAATGAGTTTAAGGTGAGAGACTGGGAGTTCAGTTTCAGACATAATACACTACCCCATTACTGAGCAATTAAACATGTAGCAGGAAGCAGATCTTCCACAAATTCTTTCTCATTCTCTCTCTTTCTTTCTTTCCTTCTTTCCTTTCTTTCTCCCTTCCTTCCTTTCATTCTTTTTATCTTTTCTCTCATACTTCCCCACCCCCCCATGCGTTGGAAGACTAATATTTTTAAGATGTCAGTATTATACACAATGTTCTACAAATTGAATGCAATCACCATCAAAAGCCCAATAACATTCTTAAAATTGATTATGCAAATTTGTGGGGCACAAAGCTATCACCACCTGTGTACAAGATGCAATCATCACATCAATATTACCAGTATGCTCATTACCACAAATTGCAATTATTCCCCTTGTCCCCCACCCAACCTCTCCTTAACCTCCCCTCCACCCCTCCACCCCTGGCAACCCCAGGCATGTTCTCTCCCTCTGCAAGTCCAACGCATCAATGTGGTCTCTCTTCCCTTCCTTTTTTCTCTCTTAGCTCCCACTTATGAGTGACAACCTTTCTTTCTGTCTCCCTCTCCCCTCTCTCCCCATGCCCAGTATCTATCTATCTATCTGTTCATCTTTGTCTTTTCTGCTATTCTTCTCTCCCTCTCTCTCCTTTTTCCCTTCCTTGCTTGTATGAATTATAATTCTTGAGTGAACTATAACTGTAGTTTCTATCTAGGATTAATTTACAATTAAAAAGTTAACAAATCAAAATACTCTTGAAAAAACTGTCTCATCCAAAAGTTCTTAGACTATTTTGTTGACTTGGGGTATATACTCTGAAAAATTTATCAAAATCTTTACAAATGTTTAGTAGTTTATAGGATTCACCACACAGATAATTAGGTGCCACATATAGTTTCACATTCTATTTCGAGGCACTTTAAGAAACATTGATGTATTAATACATCTGCACCTCTAGATAAAAGAAATACACATTAAGTATTTCTGATTGACTGTTTTCTCTAAAAAATAAAGAGCAGGCCCGCACATATTTTACTTTTCTGTTTCTCTGGCCTTTCTTATTCCTCATTCTGTATGAAATGTTCTTACAGACCATAACTTCCTGGGATCTGTGACTTTGCCTTCAAGTGTGCCATCGTCTTCCAAGCATATCCTAATCAACCTCTTCCTCTGGACACAGGCTGAGTTAGGTATTTTTTCGTTGTGCTCACGTTTCTGCAGCAGCATTTTCATATAACATTGTCATTACTGTTAACTTGCTTGGGGTGCCTTCCCCTGCTAATCTCGTTGGGTACAGGAAACGTAAGTGAATTTCTATCTTTAGCACCTTTTTCAGTCAACTTTAACATTTTTTAATGAAAACCTACTACCCTCCAAGTACAATAAAAATTGAAATAAATTATAGCCCTTAACCTTAAAGATTGTTATCATTTAATGGGAAACATTTAATATAATGCGGGGAAAGGATTAATAAAGATAGGCCACACATATTAAAGGTATTTGTTGACTGAATAAAATAATTAAGAATTAAGAATATTTTGATCAGGTTAACAGAATCAATGACAGAATGAATTTTTTTATAACTGTACCTGGAACAATAACCTAAACTTTTTATTTTTCTTCACATTAGGCTAAAATGACAAAAATCATTGTTGTGGGTGCTCCTTAGTTGTTAAGGATGCCTGGATTACTCAATAAACATACAGTTCTAAGACTCAAAACTAATCTACTTCTTTGTTCTGTGAAAGAATACCTAAATATTTATGTAAATATTTTATGAATATAATATTCATGCAAAGTAATTTTTAATGAAAAGCAAGTGATTCCATTACTACTTTTCAGAGCATAAGATGTAAAAATGTATTTTAGATGCCCTAGAGCATTATCAATTTCATACCAAATAGTGCCTTAAACATGAAATATTATAGCATAACCTTCTTACCGTCATCTCATCACACATATATTCTAAAATATATATGAATATAATAAATATATTGTACATATTTTCTATTTAATTGCAGGCTCAATGTTACTATATAAAATGCTATTTATATTCTCTTATTTATGTGTTATTAATTCTTTTCTTATGCAAAATATTTTTCATCAGCAGAAAATGATAATAACATATGCTAGTCCTACTCTATTATGCACTGTCTACTGTATTCTTGTTGGAAATTTAAAAATAACAACAGTAAGCAGAGAGTTAGAGTTTATGAGCTTAAATTATTCATTCTGTGGCATATAAATATATAGATTTAATTATAGCAAATATATTGGCAATTTCACATACACAAAACTGTCAAATATTAAAAGACTTGTAGTACCTAGTCATTTTAAAAACAATTTGATTTAATTTTTAGAAAAGTAAGTGACAAGGTATATTGGTTGAGGTTATAAATATATTTAGCAGCAAAACATTTGAGTAGTACACAATAGGAAAATAAATTAAAAATTTTAAATAACTAACATTTATTTTTCCCTCATTATACCCAAAGGACTTCAGCTATAGCAGAGCTAGTAAAATGACCTCTGTCTCCATGGCAGGCTCTATCTCTCTTCACCCACCCTCTGCCCCCTCCCCCATTAATTGAGTGCCTGCTCTGTGCCAGGGATTATTGTAGGTGTTAGGAATATATCATAGAACAGAAGTTACAAAAATTGCCACCCTAGTGGAACTTCCAGTTGGGAGAAAGAGACAATAAATAACAAACATAATAGGTAAACTGTATTGTGTATTTAGAGACGATAATATTTAAAAAGTAAAGAGGTAAAGCAGGGGAGCTGACTTGGGTCTGCAGAAAGAGAAGTTGCTGCATCAAACAGGACAGGGTTTTAAGGCAGATTTATTGGAAGAATGAGCCTTGAGAACAGATTTGAATGGCTTGAGGAGTTATCTAGAGAAAGAATTCCAGGTTGAGGATTAGGTTCAGCAAATGTTTTATGTGCTTGCAGATAGATCAGAATGGCTGCAAGCGAGAGGATGGGGGCAAGAAGAAGAATTGGATTAGAATACACAGCCCTTGGGGAGCCATCTCACAGAGGAATGCAAGGCCAGTTTGGGCACTTCGGACTTTATTCGAAGTGAATTAGGGAGCAATTGCAGGGTTTTGACCAGAGAAATGACAATGTCTGCCATATTTTTACAGATATACATTTTATCAGTGAGATAACTTTTATTTCTGATAAAATTGATATTGGAGAATGTGGCCCCTTTGTAAAGACTTACTTAGCAGGCCTCTGATCAAACTGGACTACACTGGCCTTGCTACAGGAAATTCTCTGCTTACATCTATGCCATGGAGAAGCACATGGGATTCATGCTGTATCCAAGAAACCAGAGTCCTGTATTATAAAGAAAAGGATAGGAGTGTGAGAATGCGGAGATAGCCTTAATTTCCAAACTCTCTAATTAGATTAAAGAAGCTAGTGAGGGGTATAGAACAATCATTCAGGAGAATTTTGTGGGGCATTTCTCCATGTGGAATAGACCATCAAGAGGGGGAAAGATATGTTTCCTTCAAACAGGTCCATTCTTGTCCACTCTTCTGCCATGCAATAAAAAAGTCTGCTGCATAAGGAAAGCTTGAGGTTTCCAGTTGATGGGTGAATTACTCATTTCAATTTAAGTGAGACTACAAGGTCATTTGTCCTTGCACCTATACCTCATCTTCTAATCTGGTTATAATTAGTAATAGTAGCTTAATCTACATCAGTCTGGCCTCTCACCTCTCAGTAGCCTGTAAATTGGGAGAGAGGTGTCATCTATTAATTACTTAAATCCATGAAAATATGAATGATCATAGTAGTGGGAAGGTGGGTGTTACCAGAAGGTGTCATGAGGTAGAGACAAGAAAGAAATGTTTTTCCTGTGATAGGAAAACCCTCCAGCCAAGAGCATTATCCTGACTCATCGATTAGAAGCTTTTGGGTCCTACAGATACAGGATTTGCATTGCGTTCTTAAGACAGAGGCATCTGAATTTCCCCAACATCAAATGTGGCTGATGGGTAACAGGAGCAGTTACACCAAGTACAGATACATTAGCACAGACCTCTTTAGAAGTTGAAAGCACAGGGTATATGAGGTAAAAGGAGAGAAGAGAGTCAGTCTAGGGATCCCTACCATATTTTAAAAAGTGTGATAGAATTGGGGTAGCATAAACCATGGAATAGCAGTTGTTAATATTTTGGATGTTTAATAAAAGTATTGGCTCTAGACAGAAAGAAAGAAAGAGGAAGGGAAGGGAAGAATAGGGAAGGGAAGGGAAGGGAAGGGAGGAAGGAAGGAAGGAAGGAAGGAAGGAAGGAAGGAAGGAAGGAAGGAAGGAAAGAAAGGCTATAATAAAACATTGAACTTTCAAAAGGAGAGAACAGACCTATAGGTACTAGAGGTGGAAAAGAGAAGTGCGAGGGGGGATAGGGAGTAATTGGGTAAGGGACACAAAAAGTAATTACTATTTGTAATGCTGAACATGCTAATAATATGGTTTTGATCACCACATACTGTACATAAATACTGATAGTCAACTCCGTACCCCATAAATATGTATGAATAAAAATAATTGAAAACAAATACTTAAGAAGAACTACATTTTAGAGCAGCAAGATAAAATTTTCTGTAGGACAGCTAGAGTTTAAGATGACATAATGAAAGTGAAATGGAGATGCCCACTGGGTGCTTGACTTAAGCTCAGGAAGAGTGATGGAAGTTAGCAACTTAGATTCGGCAATCACCTCTGTATAGTCAACAAGTGAAGCTGTAAAGTAATGAAAGAAATCCAAAGCTCTGAGAATCCATAACATTAGGATGGGGATGCTTAGATCTAGTCATGAAAATCACATTTTCTCTGCGAATTGACCATTAAAATAAAATTAGAAGGTACAACAGGGTTAATGTGGGGAAGAAGGTAGGAAGCATGATACAAGCAGAGTTTGTAGCCACTGGGAAAACCTGGACCAGAAACAGAACAAGTAAGAAAAGCCAGTGCCCAAGGAGCATTTTCGAGGAAGATGTGACCAGAGGAATGGGAAGATGCAGGTTCTGAGGACCTTTGTCTTTGTAAACCAAGTAAAAACATTTTATCCTTAAAATAAAAGCAGTGAGAAGAAACACTTTCCTTTTGAATTAAGTAGTAGGGGATATTCATAGAATGGGGTACTGAGCACATGTCATAAAATATTGTCATAGTTTTGGGACAGCAATGGGCTGCAGCATTGATTCCAGACTGCTGTTGCATTCCAAATGTACCTTATAGGACAGTTGCGAATATCACTAAGAGTCTACCTTCCTAGGTGCCAATCCTGAATCCAAGCTCACTCACTGTGTTGCTTTAGAAAAACTATTCAATTCAATGCTTCTTAAATTGAATTTCATATCAGAACCATTGGGAAATCTTTGAAAATACCAATGCCTAGCTTAACCTCCCAAAGATTCTAAACTCAAGCACTGGTGGTATTTTAAAACATTTTCACATGTGTCTAAGGTGTGTCCGAGACTGAGAACCATTTACTATCTCCGAATGTTTCAGTTTCTTCATCATGAAAATGGGCTGATGATATTAATACCTAAACCCTGGAGATGGTATGAAATGAGATGGTGTTTAAAAGCACTGAGCATAAAGTAGGCACATAGTTAAATGTATGTAAGCAGTTGTCATTGTCACTTCCTGTCAACATTCCAATTGTCAAACAAGGCTCTTCCACGAAACAGATCCACGAGAGAATATTTTTCTTTAGCTCAGGCCTGATACTTTAGCGTGTAATGGTTCTTTTCCTCTAACCAGTTGTAGGAGGTCTTTGGTTTGATGTGTGGCAACGTTTCCCTACTTTCTGCTTATAGACACACTAAAATTTGTTTGCATCACTTTTTCCAGAGGCGTGACCCTCAGAAACTATTGTTCTTGCCCATTCTTTCTTAAATACAAATTTCTTTTCTCTGTACCCTTCTAACCCCCAATCCTTTGGCCTTCCTTACTTCCATAGTATTAATAAATAAAACAAAATGTCAAAATCAAACAAAAACTAACAGCAACAACAACAACAAAAAACCCTTATTTTGCTGGAGGATGGACCTTTAAATGCAAGTATAGATGAAATTTAGAAATGTTGACCATAGTAATATTGATGTAATACATCTCTTTAATACACAAAACAAATTTCACTATGCAGAGTAATTTTAGAGTCAAGATTTTAAGTAACATCACTGCATTTTCTATAGAAGTTCCTACATGGGAGACACCATGCAATACTATATGCCTGAAGCTACCCTTTAGCCCTGAGTCTTGAGTACCTAGATAATATATAACTTTGAACTTGGTGGCCAAGTAAAGTGTAGATCACTGCAGTCTGCATCTTCCTGGCTGACTTTGGTTCCTGTATTGATTCACTTCTGAGAGGTTGTAACTCAGTTCCTAGGTTTTTCATTACAATTTGTCATACGTTGTGATTCATCATCCCTTCTGCATTTGAGAATAATTGGTTTTGTATTATCATGTGCTTCCTCAAATGTTGTATAGTGGTGTCACATATGTATACATGGTATCTTTCTTAAGGTCAGAGACCTTGCGTCTATGTTGATCCTTGGCTAATGGAGCTGGTCACAACAGAACCACCATTTAAAAGAACATACAAGGCCTGTGTTTAATTTACAATTCTTTTATTAACAGTTTTTTTTTTTTTAACAGTGTAGACACATGTCCTCTCAAATGACTAGACAATACCAGCATGACACAAATCAAAGTGATCATAATGCTGACCAAAGCTCTGCTTTTGTTCCTCGTCATCTTTGGTTACTTCAATTCCATGAATATGCTGACTTATGTTCTTTTCAGTACAATGCTTAGCCATAAACATAAACAGTCAATGATTTTGTCACATGAATGCTAAATCAAAAGTAAAATTTTTAAAAATGTTTAAAAAATCCTGTTTTGTTATTACTTAGTCCTTACATTAATAGATACTACATATAACCACTAAATAATTTTTTCTCTAATGTTTTCTTTGATATGTATTAGATTTATTTTATTAAATGACAATTAGAAATTCAATGTAGAAATGGAGGATGGATAAGGGATAATGGGATAAGGAAGTTGGAAATCTTGGCAGATGCATTTTTTTAATGCATTGAGATATGAACATTAGCACTTCATTAAAAATTATATAAAAATATAGAGTATTTAACTGTAACCATTGTTTTCCACTCTGCCTAGGAAAAAAGATAGTACTGCAGTTTTTCTACTAATGTCATCTGACAGGAGCAGTAGAATAACTGCCTCTAGCTTCCAAAATTATGCCTTATTGTTCCAGTGTAGAAAAATTCTGAATATGATTAACATTCACTGTTTTTACTAAGTGCTTAGCTGAGTTCCACTGCAGGCACCAAAGCATTGCTTTAGGAGCTCTTGAAGGAGACGATGTTTTTTTTT
>NW_007736959.1:47394-49695 GCF_000696425.1 Galeopterus variegatus
TTTTTTTTTCTCTTCTCCAGTATATGCGTACATACTATACTATTCACAGTGCACTTACCTGCAACTTTTCAAATTTAGGTTTGTTTGAAACTAGTTTGAAATAAATGGTTTGGTAAATTGAAGTGGGAAAAAGCCATTTCTACTTTCTAGTACATTGAAATGTTCGCATCAAACACTTCTATCTACATGGGTCAAAAAATGCTATAGTGACCTAGGTAAAGACTGCAAGCAAAGGGGTATGAATTAACATTTAACAAACACCTTTCAGTGCTGCATGCTTAGCAGTTTTATAAGTCTGAGAATGACTACGTAAGTTAAATGCAAGTATCTCCATATTTAAAATGAGGAAAATAAATACCCCCCAAATATATATAACAAGTCTGCCCAGCATCACACTGTAGACCAGAGTTTTGTGCTCTGATATTTCTGTGGCAACTTGTCAGTACCACTCTTAGTAAGAAGTAAATGGTTTCTTGCTCTATCCCTATGCATTTTCAAGATGTTTCCTGAGTCACCTGAATTTGTAAAAATTCATCCAAGAAATACCGTGTTATATTTTTTCTTGTTCTGCCTAAGGCTTTACATCTTAATAAGTTCACCAATGCAGAATATAAAATATTGTCTCCTGGTCTCTCTCCACATATTTTGAATGTCCTTTGCTATCTGTAGAATACTATATCCGAAAGTAATATCAGAAAGTTCCAGAATGTTGAAATTGAAAGAGACCTAGATTTTTATCTGGAACCCTAAATTCACACCTGAAGAGGTGGGAAGCTGAACCTCAGACTTGCTCACATGTTGGTTTCAATTTAGTCACAGACTTAATTAGAATAAGAACCAAAATTAAAACCCAGGTCTACTAGCACTTATCTCAGTGTTTATATCCACAAATGTTATGATAATCCTACAAATGAAGAGTTATTTTACCTTCTCTTTACATTCCTGTGCAACTTTGAAGATATCTGCTCTACTTAATGAAGTTATAACATTCCTTAAAATAATGAACCAAATTTAAATTTTTTCTAACTTGGAAATTTAAATAGGAGTACTGAATTGGGCCTTGTGTACTTGTGTGCTTCTNTTTCTAACTTGGAAATTTAAATAGGAGTACTGAATTGGGCCTTGTGTACTTGTGTGCTTCTCAATTAAAGTAACCTGATTGTTTTAGAAATCTTATTGTTTTTACCAGGCTGAAAATTGACTTGAGTTGATTTGAATGTCCTTTTAAGCAATGTTTTCTTCAGTCAATTGGTATTTAATCATTACCACTTGACTATCAATCAATTTAATTGTCATAAAATGTCCAAATATATGTAAAATACATTGAACTAATAGAATAAATGCATTTTTCTATAGAATATAAAAAAATAAAATAAATCTAAAATTATCTCTGTAGAAGCTAATTCAGGACTATGAAAGATTACTTGATTTTTATGTCGAAACACATTCACCTACCAATACCTTTGTCCTTTTAGTGGAGAATAAATTTTTATTCATTTTCTCTGTGGATGTCAAATTGCATTTGAGAAAACAAACATCCTCACTGTACAAAATTGCAGATTGCTAATTTCTCACTGACATAGATTTCTTAGAGCACCTGATATTTTTTTTTTTTTGATTCCTTCCATGAGCAATAACATTGTAAATTGAGCTGTTAAACGGATTCATGCTTAGACCAGCAAAAAGGGCAGTGAATGGCTCTGAATCTTTCATAACTGCTGCAGAAGAGATTTCAGTCTGTGCTTGCCCCTAACCCCTGCTATTTTATGTCATAATGCATCATTACATACCGATGTTTGCTCTTGTGCAAGTCAGCAAAAAAAGGGATTACATAGTGTATGTTGGCCCTTTTCCTTGAATTAACTGTGTCACTTTTGATTTGTTATATTATTAGACCACGTTTCAGGACTTCTTAACATTGGCAGCTGTGGCACAAATATACATAGTCATCCCCAGAGATTTGCTATTTTGCATTTTAAATATTTTTATTCAGATAAAATCAGTTTTAAAATGTTATAAAAAATGCTTGAAAGGGAAAGAAATTTGTGATGTACAATCTGAAGAGTGTGTTTTGTATAGTTACTTTCTTGTGGAAACTGTGGTATGGAGTGAGATCATTTTATGAACCCAGTTATAAAACAAAATAAAAAAAAATTATTGAGTATGAAATGGCCTCAAGTAGTATATAGTCTAATAATCCTTTGTGTTCTCAAGTTTGTCCTCTAACAGGTCAAATGATTAGTCAATATTTTGCCCAAGTCACTTCATAGATTAAGAATACACTATTATCATGGACAGTTC
>NW_007736959.1:51401-52604 GCF_000696425.1 Galeopterus variegatus
AAAAAAAAAAAAAATCACACAAATTGATAATACGACATATCCTCTACTGTGCTTAAAGAAAGTAACTGGAAAGGTAACCTCTTGAAGTCAATCTAAGATCCAATAATCTAATGTCTAAATGGCAGATAATTATGAAAAAAGAAGCCTGCACACTCTCTCTATCTTGCTGTTGCTCTCTCACTCTCTAACTCAATTTAGTTCCTTTGTGTGAAGTTTAAATAGGTTATTGTTTAATTGAGAATGTTATGGATAATCAATTAAATGAAGAAGGAAAGAAGTGCTTAATATGGCTTCTAACCAATCTCTCTGTTTGCTGAAATTATTTGTACAGGGCAGTAGCATGGCCTGTCTGTCTTGCTCATGGAGG
The DNA here is from genome assembly GCF_000696425.1 of Galeopterus variegatus. NCBI lineage: Eukaryota > Metazoa > Chordata > Mammalia > Dermoptera > Cynocephalidae > Galeopterus > Galeopterus variegatus. Next base: position 51,769 of record NW_007736959.1, read on the forward strand.
GGGTTTGCTTGTGGGAAATTAGAATTAAAAATAAANAAACTGTGGTATGGAGTGAGATCATTTTATGAACCCAGTTATAAAACAAAATAAAAAAAAAATATTGAGTATGAAATGGCCTCAAGTAGTATATAGTCTAATAATCCTTTGTGTTCTCAAGTTTGTCCTCTAACAGGTCAAATGATCAGTCAATATTTTGCCCAAGTCACTTCATAGATTAAGAATACACTATTATCATGGACAGTTCTAGCCATCAGACTATATCTAGTCATTGTTCAAATACTCTACATGTAGTCTCTCATCCACTGACCCAAAAATCTCACCTGGGAATACTAAATGAAATAGTAATGTACTTACTAAATATATGGGCCTAATACTGAGTACTTTGGGTAGGTAGTCTGGTATTTTATTATGCTGTATCTGGCATGAAAAACCCAGCATCATTCTCCTATTTAAATAAATTAGTTTATTAAATATTTCTTGAGTTACAACTCTGCTCTACCCTCTAGGAAGTCCTAGATATTTGAAGGGGAGTAATATATGATTCTTGTCCTCACAGAATTCATGTTCCAGTGGGAAGACCAAAAAAAAAAAAAAAACAGATAAGAGTAGAATGCACTGCTTAAGAGAATAGGTAGACTGTGGAATTGGAAAGACCTGGATTCAAGTTCAAGTTCTGTTGCATACTTGCATACTTGCTGAATGATCTGGAACAAATATGTGTGTTCACATGTATGTGTATGCATACGGGTGTGTATACGTGTTAGAAGGGATAACACACTTAAAGTGCTCAGCATAATTGAACCCAGAAGAAACTTGTAGTAAGAAGACCAGTTAAG
>NW_007736959.1:57411-58376 GCF_000696425.1 Galeopterus variegatus
TATGAACTCAAAATTGCTGACATAATGGCTGAAATTTATTAATTTTACAATCATGTTATAGTTTTAAAAGGGAAAAAAATGCATTTGTGAGATTAAGAAGCAAACACATGTGTATTTTTCATCAACTAATCTATTGTGTAGGTAGTAAAAAAAAAAAAAAATCACACAAATTGATAATACGACATATCCTCTACTGTGCTTAAAGAAANGATAGATAGATAGATAGATAGATAGATAGATAGATAGATAGATAGATAGATAGATAGATGCCTTATTCAATATTTTTTCCTCCCCAAGTAAGATTCTTTAAAAAGATGGACTTGTAGACATGTTTATAAACTCTGATCAGAGTCCCTGAATATATGTGTTGTATTGTTTTATGGTCAATTTGGTCGTGCTGTGAAATATACATATCTCAGAAGCCTCTTTCCTATAAGAGTCCAACTTAGAACAGATAAACTACTTGGGAGGCTGCAGTGAAGAAATGAACATTAGACTTGTGATGGACATATAATCTTGGAGAGACATATGGAATGGTGCAGATATTTTCCAATCTGTCCCTGCTCCTATCTGCTCTGTATCCGACTCTGCTTTCTAACTTCCAGCCATGCTAACCAACAGCCTCCCCAACTACACCCCCTGACACTTTCTTACAAAATCAAGAGAGAAGGTAGCTAAAAAGAGCAGAGGCCACCCACCTTCTGGATAGTGCTACTCTAAAAGCTGGATGTAATTAGCTTCAATATTCTCCTGAAAATTCTACACATTTCTTTTATATTTCTCCAACTCCTCTTTTTGGGACTTTGTTTTCTTGGATCTTGTAACATCTAAATCCATTCATAAATTCATTGGTCCATAATTCTGATGGTTCTGCTCCCCTGATTTTATCCAGCCAAAGACAGCCACATGATATCTCTCATTCTTCATGCTCTTCTTCAATGTGACTTGCTAGTCCTCTACCAAAA
>NW_007736960.1:0-25379 GCF_000696425.1 Galeopterus variegatus
TAATCTTATTTGCTTAATTGTATCCCATTAATCCTGTAGGCCTTCTTCAGTCATTTTTATTAATATTTATTTTTTTGACTCAGTAATTTTATTTTACTTACTTATTTATTTATTTATTTATTTTGACTGGTAAGGGGATCACTACCCTTGGCATGGTGTGGTCCACACCACGCTCAGCCAGTGAGTGCACCGGCCATCGCTATGTAGGATCCGAACCCGCGGCCATGGTGCTACCAGTGCTGCACTCTCCCATGGGGCCAGCCCTGACTCAGTAATTTTAAATGACCCATCTTCAAGTTCAGAGATTCTTTTACTTGATCTATTCTGCTGTTGAAACTATTGTATTTTGTATTTCATTCATTGAATTGTTGAACTGTACATTTTCTGTTTAGTTCTTTTTTATGATATCTATCTCTTTGTTAAATATCTCATTAATATAATGAATTATATTTCTGAGTTTATTGAATTGTCTATCTGTATTCTATTGTATCTTGCTGAGTTTCCTTAAGATTATTTCAAAACTTTTTCAGCAATTTATAGATTTCCTTTAATTTGGGGTCTGTTATTAGAGAGATTTTTCCCCCCTTTGGTGATGTTATATTTCCTTGTGTTTCCATGTTTCTTGTTTCCTTGCGTTTCTATGTTTCTTGTTTCCTTGCATTGAGGTATGTGCATCTGGTAAAACAATCATCTCTTCCAAATTTTACAGAGTGGCTTTTGTAGAGAAAGAATTTTACCTGCAAATGGTGTGCTGGTTGGGAAGGGTTTGTTGACTCTGGTTCTGAGTAGATGCAATAATATAGTCTTCATGCAGCTTCTTGGGCTGTAATCAATGTGATTGATAACTGTAGGTGTCTCAATGGCCTAGGCTGTAGTAGTGTTTAGCAGCAACAGCAGGAGTGTATGTTGTTAAAAGTCTTCAGTAGCAAGGGCTTCTACGGTTCTTTTATTTTGTTTTTCCCATAATGGGGGGACTTAGCTGAGGGGATCCCTCTTTGTATTGGGTCTGAACATGTCTTACCAGTAGCTATGTCTGAGCTGGGTTCCAAGGGGCAGGTGCTCAGCGTGGCTGTGCAGCCAGGTTCCTAGGCCCAAGGCCCCATAAACTTATTGTGGGTCCTTGTTTTGAGGGTGCAAATTCACTCTTTTAATCAGGGTTGACTGCAGGTTGCCCAGAGAGCCAGAATCTGTGATTCTAAAGACCCCCTAGCAGCTCAGGCTCACAGGACTCGGTTGTAGCTGTAATTTCTACTCTAGAGGGTCAGGGCACAGTACTTACCAGCCCTGGGGAAAAAAGGAGTTCCCTGGAGGCTTGGGCCCTGATAACAGGGTATAGCTGCAACTCAGGAACCCAAGCCAATAGGGCATAGTGGAAAACTCAGGTCCTGGGGAATAAGGCCTCAGGTAATTGTGACTCTAGACCCTGAGACCGTGGGGCACAGTGGTATTCCAGACTCTGTGAGGCCTCCTGCAGCAGCGTCAAAGATCCTGAACTGGTTCAATGCAGGTATTGCTTGAACTTTTGGAAGCAGGGAGCACAACAAGATGACTCCTTTTCCTGGGGAGGTGGGAGTGTTAGCAGTTCAGACTTTAGGGGTCTGGACCAGTTCCAGAGAAGCAGGATACTAGATTTGTTTAATCTGTAGGGTGGGTGATTTGGCTCAACCAATGCTATGTTTTCCTGGGATGCACAATACTATGTCAGCTCAGCTCTGAGATGTGTGGCTGCTTGTTTTGACCAAGGCATAGATTCCACAGGAGGTGTTGCACTGCTTTGGAAGTCTGATTTCTTTGGGTGGCCAACGGAGGCAGGGTGCTGCTTCATCTGAGGCACTGGTGAGCTGTGTACCGGTGGCTGAAGTACTATTTTCCCATGAGGCAGGGCACTACTTTAGCTCAGATACAGAGAGGCAGGGCAAAGCAACAACTGGGAGGAGTAGCTGGAGTGGCTTTGCTAAGGCACCATTTCCCTGGGGTCAGTGCTCACCTTCAGCTCAGGACCAACAGACAAGGTGGAGCAGTGACTGGGGGGGGGGGTTGGTAGATGGTGTGGCTTCATGAAGGTATTGTTTTCCTGGGAGGCAATGCACAGCTTCAGTTCAAACTATGAGGACCAGGTGGCAGCAACAACTGGGAGAGATAAATAATGTGGCTCCATCAAGGCACCATTTCCCAGGGAGAAAGTTTGTAGCTTCAGCTCAGGCCCCAAAGGGGCATGCACAGCACAACTGGGAGAGGTAAATGGCATTGTTCCATGGCAGACTGGTCCCACTGGGTACAGTGTAGCTGCAGCTTGGTTCAGGGATGGTAGGCCATTAGTGGGGGTCATTAAGTAGCAGCTAAGCCTCAGGGATAAAAAGATGCAATGGCCACCCATCCTCATAGCAGAGCATAATCCAGCAGTAGTTTCATTTCCAAGAAGGCATAGTGCAGTAGCCATGCAGGCTGCAGGGGTTGGGGCACAGTGTTGGCCCCTTCCCTGGAGGAGCACAAGTCTGTGGACTGCAGGCAGCTCTCTCAGCTGGGCATAGCACATGTGAGAAGTGCAAGAGTTCCCAGTGGTGAAGATGGTAGGTGCCTAAGTTGGTGATGGAGTTCTCTTGATTACCTTTTCCCCATAGTGATGAAGTTCATCATGGTTTTGAGCTGATCCTGACTGGGGAATGAGGCAATGGAGGTGAGGTGTTACCTTGTGTTTTCTATGTAGCTATTCTGGGTTTCTGTGCTCTACAGGGTTTCTGCTAGTTTCCTTGATGTACTCCAGCACTCTTCTTTAGTTATTTTCATCAATATGTCATTGCTTATTTGTTGTTTTGGCCATCGTCATGGCAGCGTGGGGGGGTGAGTACTAGGAACTTCTAGTTGGCCATTTTGCTGATATTACTCAGCACATTGTATTGTTCACAGTTGTACAGGAAATCCTGGAATATGGAAGTTAGTCCTCCAAATTTCTTTTGTTTCAGAATTGTTAATGCTTTTAAAGTTTCTTTGCCTTTTAATATAAATTTTAGAGTCATCTTGTCAATATCTACAAAGATCTTGCTGAGATTTCAGTGGCGATTATGTTGACTCAATAGATAAAATTGTGGGGAAATAATGTCTTAATAATATTAAGTTGTCAATCCACTAACATGGTATATCTTTCCATTTATTTGGATTTTTAAATTCCTTTTATTAGTATTTTGTAGCTTTTAGCATACACATTCAGCATTTAAATACCTAAGTATTTCATTTTTTGGGTGCTTTTGTAAATGGTACTTTACCAACAGATATATGAAAAAATTTTCAATGCCACTGGTAATCAGTGAAATGCTAATCAAATCCATGATGAGATATCACTTTGCACCTATTAGGATAGGTATTAATCAAAAAGACAAGAGATAAGTGTTGGCGAGGATGTGGAGAAATTATAACCCTTGAATACTGTTGGTAGGAATGCAAAATGGTACAGCTGTATGGAAAACACTATGAAGATGCTTCAATAAATTAAAAATATTTGTACAATATCATCCAGAAATTATACTTCTGAGTACTTATCTTAAAGAATTAAAATCAGAATTTCAAAGTGATATCTGTATTCTTATGTTCATTGCAGCACTATTCACAATAGCCAAGATGTGAAAACCTTGTAAATATCAATCAACAGATGAATGGATAAAGGGAACATGGCATATACATAAAATGAAATACTATTCAGCATTTAAAAAAAGAAAATTCTGCTATATATAACAACACGGATGTGAAATAAAGCAGGGGCAGAAAGACAAATACTGTATAATTTTATTTATATGATGTATCACAAATGTCAAATTCATAGAATCAATAAGTGGAATGATGGTTTCTAGGGGCTGGGGGGAGGGTAAATGGAAATATGCTATTCAACAAGCATAAAATTTCAGCTAAGCAAGAAGAATAAGCTGTAATAATCTGTGCAACATTGTGCCTATTGTCAGCAATGATGTATTGTACACTTAAATTTTAAGAGAGTAGATCCCATGTTAAGTGGTTTGTATTAGTCCATTTCTGTTGCTTGTAATAGAATACCTGAAACTGGGCAATTTATAAAGAAAGAAAATTTATTTCTTATAGTTTTGGAGGCTGGGAAGTCCATGGTCCAACAAATGCATTTGTTGAGAGGTCTTTTCTTGGTAGAAACTCTACAGAGTCCTATGGTGACTAGCATATCACATGGTGAGAGTGGCAAGAACAAAAGAACTAGCCTTACTTGCTGTTGGGATTATGTCCCCCCAAAGTCACTGAAGCTTGAATCATGTCCCCCAATTTTTATGTATTAGAAACTTGGCCCCCATGTGACTGTTAAGACAGTGGGAAATCCTATTATGGTAATTGAAAGGAGGAGCCTTGAAGAGGTCAGTAGATTGTAGGACAATGCTGTAGTGAATGGATTAAAAATGGTGGTCAGGGGTGTGCTTCTGAGGATTTTAAAAGAAGAGCACAGGAGAGTTTCTCCTGCTTTCTCTGCTCCATCATTTTCGTAATGTGATAATTTGCCATCACTGAAGACCCTCACCAGATGTGTTCACTTTGGACTTCCTAGCCTCCAAAACTGTAAAGCAATAAATTTCATTCTTTTTATAAATCACCCAGTTTCATGTATTATTATAAGCAACAGAAATGGGCTAATACACTTGCTGTCATTATAAAGCCATCAGAATTGTATCCACGACAACCTATTAAACCATCATCCAATTACTCCGTGAATGGATCAATCCATTCACATGGGTACTGTATTGTGGGAGCCCCAATTCTGAGAGGTTACCCATGTAGTGTCTGCCTATTCCAAAGAGCCCACCCAGGCAAACAGAGACATTGGTTTATTAGACTTATGGGAGGTGCTGACAGTGGCTGGTCAGCTAGAAATCTGTGCTGCGATGGGGCACATACAACAGTTACATAGTGAAAAAGTCAAAGTAGAGGTGTAAATCATTTGCATACTTATGTGCCCCTCACCCAGCTCACACAACCCAAGTGCATGGGAGATCAGGCTGAGTANCAATATCTACAAAGATCTTGCTGAGATTTCAGTGGCGATTATGTTGACTCAATAGATAAAACTGTGGGGAAATAATGTCTTAATAATATTGAGTTGTCAGTCCACTAACAGGGTATATCTTTCCATTTATTTGGATTTTTAAATTCCTTTTATTAGTATTTTGTAGCTTTTAGCATACACATTCAGCATTTAAATACCTAAGTATTTCATTTTTTGGGTGCTTTTGTAAATGGTACTTTACCAACAGATATATGAAAAAATTTTCAATGCCACTGGTAATCAGTGAAATGCTAATCAAATCCATGATGAGATATCACTTTGCACCTATTAGGATAGGTATTAATCAAAAAGACAAGAGATAAGTGTTGGCGAGGATGTGGAGAAATTATAACCCTTGAATACTGTTGGTAGGAATGCAAAATGGTACAGCTGTATGGAAAACACTATGAAGATGCTTCAATAAATTAAAAATATTTGTACAATATCATCCAGAAATTATACTTCTGAGTACTTATCTTAAAGAATTAAAATCAGAATTTCAAAGTGATATCTGTATTCTTATGTTCATTGCAGCACTATTCACAATAGCCAAGATGTGAAAACCTTGTAAATATCAATCAACAGATGAATGGATAAAGGGAACATGGCATATACATAAAATGAAATACTATTCAGCATTTAAAAAAAGAAAATTCTGCTATATATAACAACACGGATGTGAAATAAAGCAGGGGCAGAAAGACAAATACTGTATAATTTTATTTATATGATGTATCACAAATGTCAAATTCATAGAATCAATAAGTGGAATGATGGTTTCTAGGGGCTGGGGGGAGGGTAAATGGAAATATGCTATTCAACAAGCATAAAATTTCAGCTAAGCAAGAAGAATAAGCTGTAATAATCTGTGCAACATTGTGCCTATTGTCAGCAATGATGTATTGTACACTTAAATTTTAAGAGAGTAGATCCCATGTTAAGTGGTTTGTATTAGTCCATTTCTGTTGCTTGTAATAGAATACCTGAAACTGGGCAATTTATAAAGAAAGAAAATTTATTTCTTATAGTTTTGGAGGCTGGGAAGTCCATGGTCCAACAAATGCATTTGTTGAGAGGTCTTTTCTTGGTAGAAACTCTACAGAGTCCTATGGTGACTAGCATATCACATGGTGAGAGTGGCAAGAACAAAAGAACTAGCCTTACTTGCTGTTGGGATTATGTCCCCCCAAAGTCACTGAAGCTTGAATCATGTCCCCCAATTTTTATGTATTAGAAGCTTGGCCCGCAGTGCGCCACCGGGCCGGCCCCACTATTCAGCATTTAAAAAAAGAAAATTCTGCTATATATAACAACGCGGATGTGAAATAAAGCAGGGGCAGAAAGACAAATACTGTATAATTTTATTTATATGATGTATCACAAATGTCAAATTCATAGAATCAATAAGTGGAATGATGGTTTCTAGGGGCTGGGGGGAGGGTAAATGGAAATATGCTATTCAACAAGCATAAAATTTCAGCTAAGCAAGAAGAATAAGCTGTAATAATCTGTGCAACATTGTGCCTATTGTCAGCAATGATGTATTGTACACTTAAATTTTAAGAGAGTAGATCCCATGTTAAGTGGTTTGTATTAGTCCATTTCTGTTGCTTGTAATAGAATACCTGAAACTGGGCAATTTATAAAGAAAGAAAATTTATTTCTTATAGTTTTGGAGGCTGGGAAGTCCATGGTCCAACAAATGCATTTGTTGAGAGGTCTTTTCTTGGTAGAAACTCTACAGAGTCCTATGGTGACTAGCATATCACATGGTGAGAGTGGCAAGAACAAAAGAACTAGCCTTACTTGCTGTTGGGATTATGTCCCCCCAAAGTCACTGAAGCTTGAATCATGTCCCCCAATTTTTATGTATTAGAAACTTGGCCCCCATGTGACTGTTAAGACAGTGGGAAATCCTATTATGGTAATTGAAAGGAGGAGCCTTGAAGAGGTCAGTAGATTGTAGGACAATGCTGTAGTGAATGGATTAAAAATGGTGGTCAGGGGTGTGCTTCTGAGGATTTTAAAAGAAGAGCACAGGAGAGTTTCTCCTGCTTTCTCTGCTCCATCATTTTCGTAATGTGATAATTTGCCATCACTGAAGACCCTCACCAGATGTGTTCACTTTGGACTTCCTAGCCTCCAAAACTGTAAAGCAATAAATTTCATTCTTTTTATAAATCACCCAGTTTCATGTATTATTATAAGCAACAGAAATGGGCTAATACACTTGCTGTCATTATAAAGCCATCAGAATTGTATCCACGACAACCTATTGAACCATCATCCAATTACTCCGTGAATGGATCAATCCATTCACATGGGTACTGTATTGTGGGAGCCCCAATTCTGAGAGGTTACCCATGTAGTGTCTGCCTATTCCAAAGAGCCCACCCAGGCAAACAGAGACATTGGTTTATTAGACTTATGGGAGGTGCTGACAGTGGCTGGTCGAACCATCATCCAATTACTCCGTGAATGGATCAATCCATTCACATGGGTACTGTATTGTGGGAACCTCAATTCTGAGAGGTTACCCGTGTAGTGTTTGCCTATTCCAAAGAGCTCACCCAGGCAAACAGAGACATTGGTTTATTAGACTTATGGGAGGTGCTGACAGTGGCTGGTCAGCTAGAAATCTGTGCTGCGATGGGGCACATACAACAGTTACATAGTGAAAAAGTCAAAGTAGAGGTGTAAATCATTTGCATACTTATGTGCCCCTCACCCAGCTCACACAACCCAAGTGCATGGGAGATCAGGCTGAGTAGATAAGTCAGTCCACTTGCTAATCCTCTGGTGCCAGAGCACTTTCACACCAAAATGCCAATTTACTTAAGTCCCTGCTTCCTCCAGTCTTCCGTTTGTCTTAGAGGAGACATTTGTCTTGAAGGAGACTTGCCTTTCCTTGGGTAACTACCTCAGCTAGAGGTAGTTTCCGGGGGTTGGGAAGCTCTGGTATGCATGGGAGGGGAATAAGTCTATGTTCAGCATTTACTCTATATCCCACCCCTACATATGACTATTCCACCCTCATAGTCTTTACACTGCATTAATCTGCATGTCCCCTAAGTGGAATAGCGAATTGTGCATTGTCCGTAGCAGACCTAATGTGGCAGATAGAAGGAGCTCCAAGCAAACCTAACAGGCTGATCTATTATGTACTCTGGCCAGGGTTGCAGCCCACTTTAGATAGGTGTTCTCCATGGTCAGACTAGGGATGATAATAAAGCTGTTTAACAGGTACTAAAAGTGGTAAGTCCTGTTTGTCAGGTAACACACAAGTGACAGTTATATCTTGAGACAATATAGATATATTGTCTCTATCTGTAGACAATAAGGGGGGGCTAAGAGAGGTTCCCTGGCTTAGCATACCAACTCTTATCAGGTCCAGGGGCTATTTTATCTATGATGAGGGGAACCCAAATACTCCAGAGGGAAATAATAGTCCCTTCCTGTATAATTTGGTCTATGGGGTTGTGACATCTCCTGGTATTTGCCCATCATCCTATCACTGATGGAGAGATATCTAGCCCCTTTCTATTCCTTCACCCCAGGGAGGTAACAGGGAGCTCCAGCATGGTTCAGTTCGAATTTCCCAGGACCAGTGGAGTGTACTCACTCCAGGTACTATGTCTTGAGGGGCTGGCCACAACAAGTTATTTTTGCTTCCCCACTGAGGTCTTAGTGAAGTCTCTGAAGTCTTAATTTGCAGTCTTACAGCCACTGTCCAAGGCTGTATCAATGTGTCCAGTGGGGAGGGGCATCCAGATCTGGGCCTCTCATTCAATGTTACGTTTGCTGATCACATATATCTTGCCTGACCCCACAGGGTCTTATTCATGATCATCCAGTCCTGTTTTTTCCACTGGGGCAGCCACAATGTGAGCCCCTTAAAATCTACCCAACTCTCAGTACAAATGGTTATCAGGCCTTTCTCTTTGGCTATCACCATCCATACTGCTCACAGTTCAGCCCATTGGCTGCTTTGCCCATTGCTGTCATCCATTCAGATGGTATCAGTTGATGGTTGGCATGTGATGGCTTTCCATTGAAGGGGGTGCCTTCGACAGGAACTGTTGGCATACAAAGCTTCTTTCGGCACCAGCTGTATATCTTCCTTAATGGGTGAGGGAGTTAATATTGTGGGGTCAGTGTGCACATTGTCTGGGTCCACAAATGTGATGGGTCCCAATAACTGCTGTAGTTCATGGCTCAAGGGACTTGTGTATAACTTACTGCATTGTTGTAAGTAGGCTTGCCACTTGGTTACTGTGGTCATCTGAGCACTGGAACTCTGGGGTCACATGGAGATGTCATTAATCCATCCAGCAATTGGCAATGCAGTCCTTACTGTCACAGCTGGCTGTCTGGTGACTGGTTCTGTAGCTAGCAATTCTTGATAAACAGTGTTTACTTGTTCAATGGGGATATATTGGACCTCTGCTCCTTTCCATGTCTGGGACCAAAACCCCATGGAGAGGTGAGATTTTCCCTGTCATTGCCATAACCTCTAAGCATAGCCCCACTGGAAAATATTTACATCCAATTCACAGGGTAGTACTGGACTTAGAATGCCCAATGCTTGCACGCCCCCTACTGCTGCTTTTGCTGAACCAAAAGCAGCTTGGCACACAGAAGTACAATCCCATTGTGCTGCCTTTTTTACTAGCTTGTATAGGGGCCTCACTATTTGAGCTAAATAGGGGAATAAACATCCTCTAGTATCCGAACAATTCCAGAAATTCCTGTTATTGTTTAACAGTAGCATAAGGGTATGCTTGAATTTATGCAGGGGTTTTATAAGACTTTGAGGGAGGGTTCTGGCAGAGTAATGGGCAGTTTCAGAATCAGCAATATACAAGGTGACACAGACCTTGTGGTCTGATAACATCTGGTTGGTTAGGGCATAGGCTTCTGATTAGTGTCACCACTATATACATTTATCAGTACAAAGCATTCCTCCCAGCCCAGCCCAAATGCCTTCTACTGCAGCCCACAAGATGTTCCTTTGATGATAACAGTCATGTTTGCCCCTTCCAAGGACAGGAATTTTGCTGACCAGTTTCCAGAGCAGAAAAGGGAGGGGGAAGAGGGTGGAAAGTTGCTTAACATGGCTGTGCTGATGTTAAGCTGGTCATGAGGCCTCATACAACCCAGGTATTTCTCCCTGTGACATTTCTCCCATCCCCTTCATCTGTCCCATGGCTGCTTCAGTGGGGAGTTTCTCTGGAATAGCCTGCTGCCTATGCCGATTGTATCACAGAAGCCTGATCTGAAAGGGCACTCATGTAGTTATTGACTATTCCCAAAAAATTCTCACTGACTGTTACAATAGGTGGAGGCATTTGTTCGTTAGACTTATGGGAGGTGCTGATGGCAGCCAGTCAGCTAGAAATCTGCACCACCATGGGGTACATACAACAGTTACATAGTGAAAAAGTCAAAGTAGAGGTGTAAATCATTTGCATGCTTATGTACCCCACACCCAGCTCACACAACACAAAGTGCATGGGAGGTCAGGCTGAGTACATAAAGCAATCCACTTGCTAGTCTCCTGGTGCCAGAGCACTTTCATGCCAGTGTGCCAATTTACTTAGTGTCCCTGCTTCCTTCAGTCTTCTGTTTGTCTTAAAGGAGACCTGCCTTTCCTTGGGTAACTACCTTGGCCAGGGGTAGTTTTCCAGCGGGGAGGAGGAACTCTGCTATGCACAGGGAGAAGAACTAAGTCTCTGTCCAGCATTTACCCTACAGTCATGGTCCTTGTGATTGAATCACCTTTCAAAGTCCCCCCCTTCCCCCACAATATTTGGGGTTAAGTCAACATGAGCTTGGGGGACATTCAAACCATAGCATAGTTTTAACACAATAAGTACAATTTATAAATATTGCTAATAATTGACAAAGTTTTACGTACTTAAATAATTTTTTATATTTGTTGTTCATAGCTAGTATAGAAAAGTAATTGGCTTTTGTATGTTGATCTTTATTTTGTGACTTTGCTGAACTCTCTTATGTATTCAGGAGTAGTAAGAGAATTTTCTGATCCTTGCATTGCTCTCTATGTTAAGAGGAAAGCATTTAGTCTTTTGCAATTAAGTATGATGTTAACTGCAGGTTTTTTTGTAGATACTCTTTATTAAGTTAAGAAATTTCCCTTCCATTTTTTGTTTGCTGAGAGTTTTTATCATGAGTTTAAAATTTAAACATTTTAAAAAATGTTTCCCTACATCTATTCATATAATATATATATTTCAATTTAATCTGCTAACATGGTGAATTACTACATTTTTGAATATAGAACCAGATTTGCATTCTTATGATGATCACCTATTGGTAATGTATTTATCCTTTTTATTTATTGCTGTATTCAATTTGTTTATATTTTGTTGAGAATTTTTCCATCTACGTTCATGAAGTATATTGTTTGTAGTTTTCTTTCCTGGTAACACCTTTGAATGGTTTTGATATTAGGGTATTCCTGGTGTCATAAATTGAGTTGGGACCTGTTCTCTCCTCTTCTATTTTTTGGAAGGGATTGTGCAGATTTGGCATCATTTTTTCCTTGTTTGGTAGACTTCTCAACTGAAACAAACTGGATCTGGAGTTTTCTGTTATTAAAAGCTTTAAGCTACAAATTCAATTCCTTTAATAGATATAGAAGTGTCCCAATTATGTATTTTTTTCTTGAGTGAATTTTGGCAGTTTGTGTCTGTAAAGGAACTCATTTTTATCTAAGTTGTAGAATTTAAGGGCATGAAATTATTTCTAGTACTCTCATTATTCTTTTAATATTGTAATATCAGTAATGGTGTCTCTTTTATTTCTGATATTGGTGTTTTTTGTCTTCTCGCTTCTTTTGCTAGCTTAGTCTGGCTAAGAGTTTCAATTTATTAATCTTCCCAAAGAACAAGATTAAGGTTTTTATTGATTTTCTGTTTTCAATTTTATCAACTTCTGCTCTACTGTATATATATTTTCTTGGATTCCTGCTAATTTGATTTTCTTCCTGTAGTTTCTTAACACGGAAGTTTACATTAGTGATCTTGGATTATTCTCCTTTAAAAAATATTGTGGTAAGAATGCTTTACATGAGTCTACCCTCACAGCAAATATTTAAGTATACAATGCAGTATTATTAACTGTAGGCACTATTTTGTACAGGAGATCTCTAGAACTTATTCATCTAAAGTTTTATGACTGAAATTCCATACCTGTTGAACAGAAACTTTTCAGTTTCCCCACTTCCTAGACCTGCAAAGCACCATTTTTTTTTTACTTTTATGCATTTGACTATTTTAGATACTTCACATTGTGAAGTGGAATAATACAGTATTTGTCCTTTATTTTTAAAAATTATTGAAACATAATTGATTATACATATTTGTGGGATACAGAGTTAATATCAATACTTGTGTACACATATGATGATATCAGGATAATTAGAATATTCACTGTTATAAAACATAATCATTCTGTGTGTCCATTAACCAATTTCTTTTTTTTTTTTTTTGTCCTTTTTGAGACCGGCCGCACCGCGCTCAGCCAGTGCGCGCTGTGAGTGCACCGGTCATACCTATATAGGATCCGAACCCGCGGCGGGAGCGCTGCTGCACTCCCAGCGCTGCACTCTCCCGAGTGCGCCATGGGCTCGGCCCCATTAACCAATTTCTTACTAACCTTACTGCCCTTCCCCTTTCCCATCTCCAGTAACCAACAGTTGTGTTCTCTCCTTTTGAAAGTTCAATGTATTACTGTGATTGTCGTATCTTTTTTCTTTCTTATTTTTTAGCTCCTGCTTATTTGTGAAGACATGGAGCATTTCTCTTTCTTTGCCTGGCTTATTTCACTTAACGTACATTTCTCCAACCTCGTCTATACTGCTGCGAATGGCAGAACTTCATTCTTTTTTATGGCGGGGTAGTATTCCATTGTGTATGTATACCACATTTTCCTTTTCAAGTCATCCATCAATGGACATTTAGGTTGATTCCAACTCTGTGCTATCGTAAGAGCTGCAGTAAACATGGGAGTGCAGATATCTCTTTGATATCATGATTTCTATTCCTTTGGGTTCATATCCAGTAGTGTGATTGATGGATCATATGATAGTTTTATCTGTAGATGCTTGAGAAACCTCCATACTGTTTTCCGTAATGAACTAATTTACAGTCCCACCAACAGTGTAGAAGTGTTCCCCTTTCTCTGCATGCTTGCGGTAATTTTTTATTGTCTGTCTTTTCGATAATAGCCAGTCTAAGTGGGGTGAGAAGATATCTCAATGTGGTTTTGATTTATATTTCCCTAATGATTAGTGATGTTGAGTATCTTTTCATGTACATGTTGGCCCTTTGTATGTCTTCCTTTGAAAAATGTCTATTCAGCTCCTTTGTCCCACTTTTTTAAAAAATCATTTTTTTTTGTTTTGTTTGTTTGTTTGTTTTGTTTTACTGTGAAGTTGTTCGAGTTCCTTGTATATTGTGGCTATTAATCCCTTGTCTGATACATAGTTTGCAAATATCTTCCCCCATTCTGTAGGTTGTCTTTTTGCTCTGTTGATTGTTTTCCTTTATTTGCAGAAACTTTTTAGTTTGATATAATCCTATTTATTTGTTTTTTCTTCTGTTGTCTGTGCTTTTGAGGACTTACTCACAAAGTCTTTGCCAAGTTCTACATCCTGCAGTGTTTCCCCTATGTTTTCTTCTAGGAGTTTTGTAGGTTTTCTTCTTATATTGAAGAACATTTTGAGTTGATTTTGGTACAAGGCATACTGAAGAAACTATCCTTTCCTCAATTTCTGTTCTTGGTGCCTTTATTGATGATCATTTGGCTATAAGTACATGTTAATTTCTGGGTTCTCTATTATGTTCCATTGGTCTGTATGTCTGTTTTATGTCAGCACCATGCTATTTTGGTTACTGTAACTTTGTAGTATAGTTTGAAGTCAAGTAGCATGGCTTTTGGCTTTGGCTTTTATTTATTTGCTCAGAATTGCTTTGGCTGTTTGGGGTCTTTTGTTGTATCATATGATTATTGATTGTCTTTTTTATTTCTGTGAAGAATGTCATTGGTATTTTGATGGGAATCACATTAAATCTGTAATTTGCTTTTGGTAGTATGGACATTTCCACAATGTTAGTTCTTCCAGTCCTGAACATGGAATGCCCTGCCATCTTTTTGTGTCCTCTTTGATTTTTAGTTCTCTTTCATTAAATTTATTCCTAGGTATTTTATATTTTTGGTAGCTATTGTAAATGGGCTTGCTTTCTTGATATCTTTTTTTTTTTTTTTTTGTCTTTTTCGTGACCGGTAACTGCACTCAGCCAGTGAGCACACCGGCCACTCCTATAAAGGATCCGAACCTGCGGCAGGTGCATTGCTGCGCTCCCAGCGCCGCACTCTCCCAAGTGCGCCACGGGCTTGGCCCTTGATTTCTTTTTCTGTTAGTTTGTTGTTGGTGTATAGAAACCCTACTGGTTTTTGTATATTGATTTTGTATTCTGCAACTTTACTGAATTTGTTTATTAGTTTTAACTGATTTTTAGTGGAAGGTTTAGAGTTTTCTGTATACAAGATTATGTCATCACCAAAGTGGAAGAAGTTCATTTTCTTCTTTCTAATTTTTGCATCTATATTCATCAGAAATGTTGATCTGTAGTTTTCTTGGTCTTTTCCTTGTCTGGTTTTGGTATCAGATTAATGCTGGTATTGTAAAATGAGTTCAGAAGAATTTCCACCTCCTTAATTTTTTGGAGTAGTTTAAGAAATATTGGTGTTATTTCCTTTTTGAATATTTGGTAGAATTCAGCAGTAAAGCCAATAGGTCCTGAGCTTTTATATCATGGGAGCCTTTTTGTTACTGATTCAATCATTTTATCCATTATTGATCTGTTCAGAATTTCTACTTCTTCATGATTCATTCTTGGAAGGTTGTATGTGTTCAAGAATTTATTCATTTTTCTAGGTTTTCTAATTTACTGGCATATAATTGTTCACAATATTTTCTTATAATCATTTGCATTTCTGTAGTATCACGTGTGATTTTTTAAAATCTCTGATTTTATATGTTTAAGACACTTCTCTTTTTTCTTAGTCTAGCTAAAAGTCAGTTTTACTTATTTTTTCAAACTTTGTGTTGTTCAAATTTTTTTGTTTTGTTGATACTTTGTATATTTTTGTTTAGATTTTGTTTGTTTTTCCTTTCATCTTTATTATTTCTTTCCTTATACTAATCTTGGGTGTAGTTTTTTCTTATTTTTCTATTTCATGGAGATGCAGCATTAGGTTAATTGAGATCTTTTTGTTTTCATTTTAATTAGGCACTTAATCTTATAAACATCCCTCTTAGAATTGCTTTTGCTGTATCCTATATGTTTTGGTATGTTGTGTTGCCATTTTAATTTGTCTCAAGAAATTTTTTAGTTTCTGTTTTAATTTAACTATGGACCCATTGATTTTGCAGGAGCATGTTGTTTAATTCCTATGTATTTGTAGTTTCCAAAGTTTCTACTGTTATTTTTTCTAGTTCAAATTTATTGTGGGCAGAAAAGATACGTGATGTGATTTTCATTTTAAAAAAATGAATTAAGGCTTGTTTGGTGACCCAACTTATGATTGATCCTAGAGAATGTTCCATATGAAAATTAGAAGAGTGTATATTGTGTAGCTGTTGGATGGAATGTTCTATAAATATTCATTAGGTCCATTTGGTCTAGAGTAGGATTTAAGTTTGGTATTTTGTTGGTCTTCCATCTAGATAATCTGTCCATTGCAGAAAGTGAAGTGGTGAAGTTCTCTAGTCTTATTGTATGGTAGTCTATCTCTTTCTTTAGGCCTAATATTTTCTGTATACATTAAGGTTTTCTGATGTTGGGTGCATATATATTTATGTTTATTATATCCTTTTGCTATATTTACCCATTTTGCTTTATAATGCTTTATATAGTTTTTTGCATTATAATCCTTCTTTGTCATTTTTTACAGTTTTGGATGTAAAGTCTATATTATCTGATATAAGTATAGCTACTCCTGCCCTTTTCTGGTTTCTATTTACATGGACTATCATTTTTCTATATTTTTATTTTCAGTTTATACATGTTCTTGCAGATAATGTGAGTCTCTTGTGGACAGCATACAGTTGGGTTTTGTTTGTTTTTCTTTTTTAAAAATTCATTCAGCGCTTTGTCTTTAAATTGTAAAATTAATTTGTATACATTGAAGTGAAAACAGTATTGCCATTTTATTATTTGTTTTCTCATTGTTTGTGGATTCTTTTTCTGTTAATGTCTTTATTTATGATTAGGTGATTTTCTGGAGGGTTATGTTTTGATTTTTTATTATATTTTTATTTTTATTATACAGAGTATAGGTTTTTGCTTTATGGTTACCATGAGACTAATATAAAATATTTTATAGTTTATAACAGGTTATTTTCTTTTATTTTTATTTGTTGAATGATTTATTTTATCAGTATACAATGTAGTTGATTTTTGTGTCCCTTTACCAATTCCTCCCTCCCCTGTCCCTCACCGACCTCCCACCACTCATCAACATTATATCTGTTCACTTGTCTTAACAAGTTCAAGGAATTGTGATTATTGTGTCTTCTTCCCTGACCCCCCATTTGTTTGTGTATTTATTTTTAGCCCCACAAATAAGTGAGAACATGTGGTATTTCTCTTTCTGTGCCTGAGTCATTTCACTTAATACAATTCTCTCTAGGTCCATCCATGTCATTGCAAATGGCAGTATTTCATTCTTCTTTATAGCAGAGTAGAATTCCATTGTATAGATATACCACATTTTTCATACCCACTCATCTGATGATGGACATTTGGGCTTGTTCCAATTCTTGGATATTGTAAATAGTGCTGCAATAAACATTGGAGTGCAGGTATCCCTTCAACACGATGATTTCTATTCCTCTGGGTATGCTCCCTGCAGTGGAATAGCTGGGTCATATGGTAGCTCTATCTGTAATTGTTTGAGTAAACTCCAAACCATTTTCCATAAAGGCTGCAACATTTTGTAGTCCCACCAACAGTGTAGGAGGGTTCCTTTTTCTCCACAACCTCACCAGCATTCATCCCTCTAAGTCTTTTGGGTATTAGCCATTCTAACTGGAGTGAGATGGTATCTCAATGTGGTTTTGATTTGCATTTCCTGAATGCTGAGTGATGTTGAGCATTTTTTTCATGGTCTGTTGGCCATTTGTATATCTTCCTTTGAGAAATGGCTATTCAGCTCCTTTGCCCATTTTTTAATTGGGTTTTTTTTTTTTTTTTTTTTTTTTTTGCTGTAAAGTTGTTTGAGTTCCTTGTATATTCTGCGTATTAATCCTTTGTCAGATGTATATTTTGCAAATATTTTCTCCCCCTCTGTTGGTACTCATTTTGCTCTGTTAATTGTTTCTTTTGCTGTGCAGAGGTTTTTAGTTTGATACAATCCCATTTGTTTATTTTTTCTTTGGTTGCCCATGCTTTTGGGGTTGTTTTCATGAAGTCTATACCCAATCCTACTTCCTGGAGTGTTTCCTCTATGTTTTCTTTAAGGAGTTTTATTGTTTCAGGATGTATATTTAATTCTTTAATCCATTTTGGTATATGGTGAAAGGTGTGGATCTAATTTCATTCTCCTACATATGGATATCCAGTTTTCTCAGCACCATTTGCAGAAGTGGCAGTCTCTTCCCCAGTGTGTAGACTTGATGCCTGTGTCAAAGATCAGATGGCTATAGGTGTATGGGTTGATTTCTGGGTTCTCTCTTCTATTGATCTGTGTGTCTGTTTTTATGCCAGTACCATGCTGTTTTGGTTATTATAGCTTTGTAGTATAGTTTAAAGTCACGCAGTGTTATGCCTCCAGCTTTATTTTTTTTGCTCAGAATTGCTTTGGCTCTGCATGGTCTTTTGTTATTCCACATAAATGTCTGGATAGTTTTTTCCATTTCAGAGAAAAATGTCATTGGAATTTTGATGGGGATTGCACTGAATTTGTAGATCACTTTGGGTAGTAAGGACATTTTCACAATGTTAATTCTTCCAATCCAAGAGCATGGGATATCTTTCCATCTTCTTGTGTCCTCTTTAATTTCTCTCAACAGTGGTTTGTAGTTCTTATTATAGAGATTTTTCACATTCTTGGTTAACTCTATTCCTAAGTATTTTATTTTTTGTGGCTATTGTAAATGGGCTAGTTTTCTTGATTTCTTTTTCTGCATGTTCACTGGTGGAGTATAGAAATGCTACTGATTTTTGTGTGTTGATTTTGTATCCTGCAACTTTGCTGAAATCAGATATCAACTCTAAGAGGTTTTTTTAGAGGCTTTAGGCTGTTTGATATATAGGATCATGTCACCTGCAAACAGGAACAGTTTGACTACATCTTTTCCAATCTGGATGCACTTTATTTTCTTCTTTTCTCTGATTGCTCTGGCTAGTACTTCTAATACTATGTTGAATAGAATTGGTGAGAGTGGACATCCTTGTCTTTTTCCTGTTCGGATGACATTGGCAGTGGGCGTATCATATATGGCTTTAATTATGTTGAGATACTTCACGTCTATACCTAACTTGTAGAGAGTCTTTATTATAAACAAATGTTGAATTTTGTCAAATGCTTTTTCAGCATCTGTAGAGATGATCATATGGTCTTTTTCTTTCATTTTATTGATGTGGTGTGTCACATTTATTGATTTGCATATGTTGAGCCCACCTTTCATCCCTGGGATGAATCCCATTTGATCATCGTGTATAATTTTGTGTATGTGTTGCTGTATTCTGTTACCTAGTATTTTATTGAGGGTTTTTGCATCTATATTCATCAAGAATATCAGCCTGTAGTTTTCTTTTTTAGTTGAATCTTTACCTGGTTTTGGTATCACGGTGATGTTTGCTTCGTAGAATGAGTTTGGGAGAATGGCCTTTGTTTCAGTCTTTTGAAATAGTTTTTAGAGAATTTCTATTGATTCCTCTTTGAAGATTTGGTGGAATTCTGCTGTGAACCTATCTGGTCCTGGGCTTTCCTTTGTTGGGAGCCTTCTGATAACAGCTTCAATCTCTTTTATTGTTATCTGTTCAGATTTTCTCCATCTTCTTGGCTCAGTTTTGGTAGTTTGTGTGTGTCGAGAAATTGATCTATTTCCTTCAGATTTTCAAATTTGTTGGCATATAGTTGTTTATAGTATTTTTGAATGATTTCTTATATTTCTGAGGTATCAGTTGTAATATCACCTTTTAGTTCTAATTTTTGTTATTTGGGTCTTCTCTCTTCTTTTTTTAGTTGGCTATGCTAATGGTTTGTCAATTTTATTTTTATTTTCAAAAAACCAACTTTTTGATTCATTGATCTTTTGTTTCGATTTTTGGGTTTCTATTTCATTAAGTTCTGCTCTGATCTTAATGATTTCTTTCAATCTGCTAACTTTGGGTTTGGATTGTTCTTGTTTTTCTAGTTGTTTAAGTTGAAGTGTTAGGTTGTTTATTTGTGTTCTTGTTTTTCTAGTTAACTTTGGGTTTGGATTGTTCTTGTTTTTCTAGTTGTTTAAGTTGAAGTGTTAGGTTGTTTATTTGCCATCTTTCCATTCTTCTGAAGTAAGCATTTAATGAAATATATTTCCCCCTTAGTACTGCTTTTGCAGTATCCACAGGTTTTGGTATGATGTGTCAGTATTTTCATTAGTTTCAATAAATTTTTGGATTTCTTGTTTAATTTTTTCTTGGACCCATATGTCATGAAGTAGAATGCTGTTTAATTTCCATTTGTTTGTATAGTTTTCAGAGTTGCATTTGTTATTGATTTCTAATTTTAATCCTTTGTGATCCGAAAAAATACATGGAATAATTCCAATTTATTTGAATTTGTTGAGACTTGATTTGTGACCTAACATGTGATGTATCATGGAGAATGTTCCATGTACTGATGAGAAGAATGAATATTCTGAGGTTGTTGGATGGAATGTTCTGTAGATATCTGCCAAGTCCAATTCATCTAAAGTGTTGTTTAGATCCTGTGTTTCTCTATTGATTCCTTGCCTAGATGTTCTGTCCCATATTGAGAGTAGGGTGTTCAGATTTCCTACTATTATGGTATTAGTGTCTATCTCATTCTTTAGGTCTAATAGTGTTTGCTTTATAAATCTGCCTGCTTCAAAATTGGGTGCATATATATTTATGATAATGTCTTCTTGATTGATAAATTCTTTTATCATTATATAGTGGCCTTCTTTATCTCTTTTTATGGTTTTTGGTTTAAAGTCTATTTTATCAGATATAAGAATAGCTACTCCAGCTCATTTTTCATTTCTATGCATGGCATATCTTTTTCCACCCTTTAACTTTTATTCTGTGTGTGTCTTTACAGGTGAGGTGAGTCTCTCTCTGAGGTGAAGGCAGCATATAGTTAGGTGTACCTTCTTAATCCAGTCAGTCAGTCTGTCGGTGTCTTTTGAGTGGGGAATTTAATCTTTTTACATCGAGTTGTTATTGAATGGTGTTGATTTACTCCTAGGCTTTTATTGATTTTTGTTTGGATGTCTTAAGTCTCTTTTGTTCCTTTCTTTTTAATTTACTGTTTGTCTTCTGTATTTGTCCATTTCTTGAGGTGGTAGATAAACTTTTTTTTTTCTTTATTGTTGGCATTTTAATTTTACTAGTGGGTTTTGTTTTTTCTTGAGTATTTATGGCAGTGGTGGTTGTTTTACAGGTACCAAACCCAGTTCTCCCTTGAGAATTTCTTGTAAGTCTGGTCATGTGGTAGTGAACTCCCACAGGTTTTGTTTGTCTGAGAAATATACTATTTGCCCTTCATTTCAGAAGGATAGCCTTGCCGGGTAAAGTATTCTTGGCTGGAAATTTTTTTCCTTTAGTATTTTGAATATATCATCCCATTCTTTTCTGGCTTTTAGGGTTTGTGATGAAAAGCCTGATGTTAGTCTGATTGGGTCTCCCTTACAGGTGACTTAATGCTTCTCTCTTGAAGCTTTTAAGATTCTCTCTTTGTCTTTGAGTTTTGCCAGTTTGCCTATAGCATGTCTTGGAGAGGATCTTTTTTGGTTGAATATGTTTGGGGATCTTCATGTCTCCTGAATCTGAAGATCTGTGTCTTTCCCTATACATCAGAAGTTTTCTGCCATTATTTCATTGAATATGTTTTCAATGCCATTTCTTTTTTCTTCCTCTTCTGGAATTTCCATTATTTGGATATTTGAGCTTAGGCTGTCTGTTATCTGTCTTAGATTTTCTTCAATGTTTTAAATTCTTTTTTTTTTTTAAATCGACTTTTATTATTTTAAACAGCCCATCTTCAAGGTCAGAAATTCTCTCTTTTGCTTGTTCTAGGCTGTCGGTTAAACCTCTGTTGTGTTTTTTATTTCATTGTAAGAATTCTTCAGCTCCACAAGCTCTGCTACAGTCTTTTTCAGGGCATTGAATTCTTTGTACGTTTCTTCTTTCAGGTCCTGTATACCTTTTCTTATTTCGTTGTATTGTCTGAGTTTTCTTGTATCTCATTTAGTTTTTTTGAATTATTGCTTGAAATTCCTCATCAGTCATTTCAAGGACTTCTTGTTCTATAGGATCTAGAGCTTGATAGTTATTATTACCCTTTGGTGGTGGTATACTTTTTTGATTTTTCATATTTCTGGTATCTTTCCTTTGGTGTTCAGTCAGTGTGGCAGGGGATTTCATGGTCCACTCATTCAACCCTTATGTCTAGGATCCTGCAAGGACTGCCAATTCTCACAGCTGCCTTGGTGCCTGTGGGCAGGAGGCCTGGGCCTCTCTGGGTTGTGGGGACTGTCCTGGGCTGGGAGTGTTGCGGT
Organism: Galeopterus variegatus; assembly: GCF_000696425.1. Lineage (NCBI taxonomy): Eukaryota > Metazoa > Chordata > Mammalia > Dermoptera > Cynocephalidae > Galeopterus > Galeopterus variegatus. Next base: position 21,873 of record NW_007736960.1, read on the forward strand.
GGTGCCTACCTATAACAGGTTATTTTAAACTAATAACAACTGGGTTTGATGACAGAATAACAGCAACAAGAAAACCCTCTGCATTTTGACTCCATTTTCATTTGTGCCATGTTCTGAAATTTTGATGTTACAGTTTACATATTTTTATATTGCCTATCTCTTAACAAGTTATTTTAGTGGATTATATTTTCTGTTGACCTATACTTAGAAGGGAGTTTGCTGGATCATATGTAGTTCTATTTATTTTTTGAGGAAACTCCATACTCTTCTTCACAATGGCTGTCTAATAACCTTCCCTCCAACAGTGTGCAAGGGTTTTTCCCCCCACATCCTTGCCAACACTTGCTATCTTTTATATTTTTGATAATAGCCATTCTTACAGATGCAAGATGATATCTCACTGTGGTTTTAATTTACACCCCCTGATTAGTGATGATGAGCATTTTTTTATTTACCTGTTTGCCATTTTGTATGTCTTTTAAAAATATGTCTATTCAGGTCCTGTGCCCATTTTTAATTGGGATTTGTTTTCTTGCTATTGAGTTGAGTTCTTTATACATTTAGATTGTTAACATTTATCATATACATGGCTTACAGATATTTTCTCCATTCTATAGCTTTTGTTTAGATTCCATCATTCGTTGTTTCTTTTGCTGTGCAGAAGCTTTTTAATTTGATATAATCCCATTTGTCTGTTTTTGCTTTTGTCTGTGCTGTTAGGGTCATATTAAAAAATCATTGCTTAGACCAATGTCATGGAGCTTTTCTCATATGTTTAGTTCTAGTAGTTTTACAGTTTCAGGTCTTATGTTTAAGTCTAATCCATTTTGAGTTAACTTTTGTATATGGTGTGAGATAAGGGTCTAATTTCAATCTCTTATACATGAACATCCATTTTTTTCCCTAACACTATCTTCTCCATTGTGTATTCTTGGCATCTTTTTAAAAATTCCATTGACTATAAATGCGTAGGGTTTTTTTTTTTTTTGGCTCTCTATTTCTTTTAACATAAATAGTCAAATTTTATCACTATTTTCATAAATGCATAGGGTTTTTTTTTTTTTTTTGGCTCTCTATTTCTTTTAACATAAATAGTCAAATTTTATCACTATTTTTTTTGTGTTTGAAATTTCTCTGTTATTAAATATTAACAGAATTCTACCATTGAGCAGAACAACACACAGATTACAGTAGGACACAGGTACCCTTTAAGCAACATTTCAATCTCACTTTATAGAGAGGATAAATTACAGCAAACATAATGAGAATATCTACTCAACTAAGTGACTATTTCTAAATATTTTAAATTGTATTGCCACTTACAAAAATAACATTTTCTGTATGATTTTAAAAAGTATCAGACAGAAAAAGCCACATTTGTTTTTATTTTTATTATTATTTTTAATTGAAAGAATTGTACAAGTTTATAGGGTGCAGTGTGCTATTTTGGTACATGTATACAGTGTGTAATAATAAAATCAGGGTCATTAAAGTATCAATCACCTCAAATATTTATCATTTCTTTGTGTTGGGAATATTCAAAATTCTCTTTTCTAGCTATTTGAAAATATACAATAAAGTATTATCAATTATAGTCACCCTACAGTGCTGTAGAACACTAGAACTTATTGCCCTTATATAAGAATAATTTTGTATTTATTAACCCACCTCTCACAAACCTTCCTCCCCCTCTCCTACCTACCATTTACTAACCATTATTCTACTCTCTAGTTTTGTGAGAAGCTTTCTTTCTGTTTATGAGTGAGAACATGCAATATGTATTTCTCTTTGACACTCCATTCTTTCTTATTGGTTTATGAGTCTGTTTTTATGCCAGTACCATGCTGTTTTGATTACAATAGCTTTCTAGTATATTTTGAAAAGAGGATGTGTGATGCTCAAGATTTTGCTCAAGATTGCTTTGTTAGTATGAACATTTTAACAATATTAATTCTTCTAATACATGACCATATGATATATTTTTATTTATTTGTGTCTTTTTCAATTTTTAATCAATGTCTTATAGTTTTAGTGTAGAGATTTTCTTACTCTCCTTCCATAAATTTATTTCTAAGTTTTTTTTTTTTTTTAGCTTTTGTAAGTGGGATTGTTTTCTTGCTTTTTTTTTTTTTTTTTGACAATTTTCTGTTAGTATATAGAAATGTTACTGACTTGTGGTACGTTGATTTTCTATCCTGCAATTTTATTATACTAGTTAATTCTAACAGTTTCTTGGTGGAGTCTTTAGGGTTGTCTAAATGTAAGATCATGTCATCTGAAAATATGGACAATTTAACTTCTTCCTTTGTAATTTGGATGTCTTTTATTTTCTCCTGCTTAATTTCTGTAGGTAGAACTTTCAGCACTATGTTGAATAGAATTGGCAAAAGTGGGTATAAATGTCTTGTTCCAGATCCTATAGGAAAAGTTTTCAACTTTTCCCCATTCAGAGTGATGCTACCTGTGGGTGTGTAATATGCAGTTTTTATTGTGTTAAAGCACATTCCTTCTTTTTCTAATTTGTTGAAAGTTTTGATCGTGATGGGATTTTGAATTTTGTCAAATGCTCTTTCTGCATCAAGTGAGATGATCATATGGATTTTGTCTTTCATTCTGTTAATGTGAAGTATCATGTTTATTGATCTGTGAATGTTCAATGATCCTTGCATCCCTGAAGTGAGTCTCACTTGATCATGGTGAATGATATTTTTTTAATGCATCGATGAGGATTTTTGCATCAATGTTCATCAGAGATGTTGGTCTGTAGTTTTCTTTTCTTTGTTGTGTCCTTATCTGGTTTTGATATCAGGGTAATACTGGCCTCAGAATAAGTTTTGAGGTATTCCTCCTCTTTAATTTTTTGGAAATGTTTGAGAGGTATTTGTATTAGTTCTTTTCTTAAATGTTTTGTGGAATTCAGTGGTGCAATTATCAGGTACTGGGCTTTCTTTGGTGAGTGACTTTATTACTGGTTGTTGAAATGTATATACTAAGCAAAGCAATCTAAAGATGTAATGCAATTCCTATGAAAATACCAATGTAATCATTCACAGAAATAGAAAAAACAATTCTAAAATGCATGTAAATTCACAAAAGACCTTGAATAGACAAAGCAATTCTTAGAAAAAGAAGAAAGCTGTAAGCATTATAGTACCTGACCTCAAAATATACTAGAAAGCTATATTAACAAAGGCAGCATGGTTTTGGCATAAAAACACACACATAGACAAATGGAAAAGAATTAAGATCCCAGAAATAAATTCACACATTTAAAGCCATTTGATTTTTTGACAAAGGTGCTGAGAACAGACAATGCGGAAAGGGCAGTTTATTCAATAACTGATGTTGGGAAAACTGAATATCTACATTATCTACATACAGAAGCATTAAATCAGACCCTTATCTCTTGGCATATACAAAAATTAACTCAATGTGGATTAAAGACGTGGATGTAAGATCTAAAACTATAAAACAATTAGAAGAAAACATAGGGGAAGAGCTCTGCGA
>NW_007736960.1:26127-26602 GCF_000696425.1 Galeopterus variegatus
TAGAATAATGGTTAACAGAGGATGGGGTGGTCATTGAGAAGGGAGATGGGGAGATGTTCAAAACTCTATATAATTGCACTTGGATAAGAGGAATAAATTCAGGAGATTATTTACAGCAAGGTGACTATAGTTAGGGACGATATATTGTATTCTTGAAAAATGTAAAGAGAGTGGATTTTAAGTTCTCTCACCACAAAAATAATAACTATGTGACATATGCATTTGTTAATTAGCTAGATTTAGCCATTCTACAATGTATACATAATTATAAATATCATGTTGTACATGATAAATACATACAGTGTTATCTATCAATTTAAGAATTGCTTTGGCTTTTTGGGTCTTCTGTGCTTCCATATGAATTTTGGAATTGTTTTTCTATTTCTGTGAGAAATGTCAATGAAATTTAGGTAGGAATTACATTGAATTTATAGATCACTATGGGTAGTATGGACATTTTAACAATCTTAATTCT
>NW_007736960.1:27724-29246 GCF_000696425.1 Galeopterus variegatus
TTTTTTAATTTTTAATTTTTTCTTGGCATATTCATTGTTACAAATCATACCTAAATTTGCCCCTTATCCAATCTCTCCCCTTCCCTCTCTCCATTCCACTTTTTCCTCCTCCTTCCCCTACCCCCTCCCCTCCCTACTCTAATAACCATAATTTGTTCTCTCCATCTGGTAGATTAATTGTTCCTATGCTGGTTTGTTGCCTAGATGATCTGTCCAGTACTGAGACAAGTATGATCACGTCCTCCCCATTATCATAAATGAGATGCTTCTTCTGTTACTCTGGAGTGTTAATGTAGTACATTTATTGATTTGCATATGTCAAAACATCCTCATATCTCAAAGATAAATCCCATTTGATCATAGTGTATGACTCCTTACTATCCTGTTGAACTTGATCTAGTATTTTGTTGTGGTTTTTTTGTACCTCCGTTCATCAGGGTTATTGGCCTTTACATTTGTTTTCTTGTAGTGTCCTTTTGTGGCTTTGGTATCATGCTTGTGCTGGCCTCATAATATGAGTTTGGAAGTAGTCCTCTTTTTAGATTTTTTGGGAAGACTTAGGAGTATTGGTATTGGTTCTTCTTTAAATATTTGGTAGAATTCAACAATGAAGCCACCAGATGCTGGGCTTTTCTTTGATGGGAGAGCTTTTATTATTGATTTGATNTTTATTTATTTATTTAGTCTTTTTTCGTGACCGGTAAGGTGATCGCAACCCTTGGTGTGGTGTTGCCCGCACCGCGCTCAGCCAGTGAGCACACTGGCCACTCCTATATAGGATCCAAACCCGCGGCGGGAGCATCGCTGCGCTCCCAGCGCCGCACTCTCCCAAGTGCGCCATGGGGTCGGCCCTAAATCAATATTTTATAATTTTTGGGTTCTAGACCCTTCACCTCCTGTGTTAAATTAATTTCTACATCCTTTACTTTTTTGATATGATTATAAAAGTGATCATTTTCTTAATTTTGGGGGGTAGTTTATTGGTACTTTATAAAAATTCTAATTTTTGTATCTTGATTTTGTATCTGCAATATTACTAAATTTTTTATTTGTTTGAATTAGTTTTGGTGGAGTCTTTAAAGTTGCTGTATATAAGATAATGTCAACAGCATACAGACACTTTACCAATTCTTCTATTTAGATGCCAATTAATTTTCTCTTCCCTAACGGCTTTGGACTTGTAGCACTATACTGAATAGAAGTGTTGAGAGAGGGAAGTCTTGTCTTGTTCCTGATCTTAGAGAAAAAGCTTTTAACTTTTCCCCATTGAACATTATGTTAGCTATAGGCTTGTCATGTATGATTTTTATTATGTTGAGATTAATTTCTTTCATACCTAATTTGTTGAGAATTCTTACCATGAAAGACTGTTGAATCTTTTCAAAAGGTTTTTCCTCATCTGTTGAAATAATTTTGTGCTTTTGTTTTCTATTTATTTAATGTAGCATATTTATTTATTTATTTTTTAATTTTTAATTTTTTCTTGGCATATTCATTGTTACAAATCATACCTAAATTTGCC
>NW_007736960.1:30667-54301 GCF_000696425.1 Galeopterus variegatus
GTTGTAATGTCTTCTCTTTCATTTTAAATTTTATTTATTTGAGTCTTCTCTCTCTCTCTCTCTCTCTCTCTCTCTTTCTCTTTTTGCAGTCCACCTATAGGTTTGTCAATTTTCTTTATCTTTTCAAAGAACCAACTATTAGTTTCATTAATTTTTTAAGTAGTTTTTTTTTACTATGTATTTTATTTACTTTGCTATAATCTGTTTATGTCTTTTATACTAACTTTGGGCTTGGTTTATTGAGGGATAAAGTGATACTTAGTGTGATCTCAGTCTTCTCAAATTTAAGTGTTGTTTCATAGTCTCACATATGATCTGTCCTGAGAGATTATTTATGTGCTCTTGAGAAGAATGTGTATTCTGTTGCTGTTGGGTGGAATATTGTGAATATACCTGTTAGGTCAATTTCTTGTATAGTGTAGTTCAAGTCCATTGTTTCCTTGTTGATTTTCTGTTAGGATGATCTGTCTATTGTTTAACGTCGTGTATTGAGGTTCTCTCCTATTATTGTGTTGCTGTCTATTTCTCTCTTCAGATCTCTTAATATTTGCTTTATATACATAGATGTTCTGTTGTTGGTTGTGTATATATTTACTATTATTATATCCTCTGTATGAATTGACTTCTTTATCATTATATAATAATTTTCTTTGTCTCTTTTTAGTTTTTGACTTAAAGTCTATTGTCTGTTATAAATATAGCCACTCCTGCTCTCTTACCATTTCCATTTGTATGAAATATCTCTTTCCATCCCTTCACTTTTAATCTGTGAGTGTCCTTGAACTTAAAAAGTGAGTCTTTTGTAGGTACCATATAGTTGAGTCTTTGTGTGTGTGTGTGTGTGTGTGTGTGTGTGTGTCTGGTATAGAGATCTGAACTCTTGATGTTGGTGTTATAACACCATGCTCTAACCAACTTAGCTAACCTGCAAACCCTACCCCCAGCCCTTTTTTTTATCTAGTCTGCCACTTTGTGTCTTTTGATTGGAAAATTTTGTCCACTTACATTTAAGATATTTATTGATGGGTAAAACTTACAATTAAATTTTCTTAATTGTTTTTTGACTGTTTTGTAGATTGTTTCTTTCTCTCTTGCTGTTTTCCTTTGTGATTAAATGATTTTCTGTAGTGGTATGCTTTAATTTTTTGCTTTTTGTCCTTTGTGTATCTATTTTAGATTTTTGTCTTGTGTTTACCATGAGGCTTTCATAAAATATTTTATAGTTATAACAGGTTATTTCAAGCCAATAACAACTTAACTTTGATTGCATAAAACAAAACTGTATCCTTTTATTCCCCCTCCCAACATTTTATGTTTTTGATATCATAATTTACATCTTTTTATATTGTATATGTGTTAATCAATTATTGTAGCTGAAAATGTATTTAGAAGTTTTGTCTTTTAACTTTTATGTATAGATATAAGTGATTTACATATCACCAGTGTAGTATTAGAGTATTCAGAACTTGGCTATATACTTGCTTTTACCAGTGACTTTTATACTTTATGTATTTTCATGTTACTCAAAAGTGTCCTTTTCTTTCAGCTTGCAGAACTTTGTTTAGCATTTCTATTACAAGGCAGGTCTAGTGGAGATAAACTCCTTCAGTTTTATTTGTCTAGGAAAGTCTTTATCTCTCCTTCACTTCTGAAGAACAGTTGGGACAAGTATAGTATTCCTGGTAGGCAGTTTTTTTCCCCTTCAGTATTTGCATATATTATCCTACTCCATTTGACCTGAAAGATTTTTATAAGAAATCTGCTGATAGACATTCTAAAGTTCCCTTGTATGTGATATACCTCTTTTATCTTACTGCTGTAGGATCCTATCTTTGGTTTTGGTTTCTGACAATTTGAATATATGTCTTGGAGTGTTTATATTTGGGTTGGATCTAATTGGAGACTTTGACCTTTCTGTACCTGGATGTTTATATTTCCCCCCAGATGGCAAAATCTGCCATTATTTCCTTAAATAAACTTTCTGCCCCATTTCCTTCTGTTTCTTTGGGGGTATTAATAATTGCATATATTGGTTCACTTGATAAGTTTTATAATTATTGTAGTTAAAAAAAATCTTTTTCATTCATTTTTTTCTTTCAGTTCCTCTTACTTGGTAATTTTAAATGACCCGTTTTTGAGTTTACTGCTTCTTTCTTCTGCTTGATTCACTCTGCTACTGATGCTTTTTATTGAATTTTTCAGTTTAGTCATTATGTTCTTTTGTGCCAGAATTTCTATTTTGTTCTTTTTTCCCATTTTTTTGTTGAACTTCTCCTTTTGCTCATGATTTGTTATCCTGATTTTATTGTATAGTTATCTATCTGTGTTCTTTTGTAGCTCACTGAGCTTCTTTAAGATGATTATTTTGATTTCTTCATATGGAATTTCCTAAATGCCCATTTCTTTAGTGGTAGCTACTGGTGATTTATTTCATTCCTTGTGGTGTCATGTTTCTGATTGTTTGTAATCCTTGTTGCCATGTATTGATGTTTGTACATTTGAGTAAGTTGGTACTAATTGCAGTCTTTGCAGACAGGCTTCACTAGGGAAATTCCTTCACTAGTAAGTCTGTATATATGATCTGGGCAGGCTGTCCAGTGTGGTACACAAGTGGCATTGCTACTGAAGTTCTTAGGTTGTTGGCTTGGTGCCTGGGTCTGCAGGTGGGTGGCCTTGTGCCTGTGCTTATGGGATTGGGCATAAAACCTGGGTCCATGGGAGCTGGCCTTCCATCAGAGTCTCCTGGCGTAGACCTGTTGACTAGGCCCATGGGCCTGGACCTGGAGCCTAGGACCTCAAAATTGTGCCTGGTGCTTAAACATATATAAGGGCTGCCTGAAGCCTGGGTACTTGAGGGTTAATCTGGTGTTGAGACAAGCTTACATCCTGAATTTCCGGGTGCTGACAAGGTGCTGAGATGAGCCTGGAATCTGGGTCTATGAACATGTGTCTGGAGCTTGAGTCTGTGAGAGTGGGCTTGAGTGCTGGGTCTGCAGGGGTCATACTAAAGCTTCAGTCCCTGGGGGCCATCCTGGTTCCAGACTGTACTGGTATGGTCCTGGACTCTGAGTCTACTGGAGCCTGGGACTGCAGTGACTGTCTTGGAGCCTAGGGCTGGTCTATTGCTGGAGTGATGCCGGTTTTTTTTTTGTTTTTTTTTTTGTGATGTGGTCAGAGATCTGCTGTCTAAGCAAATTTTAAGTATATGATACATTATTTTTTGGTTTTTTTTTGTGATGTGGTCAGAGATCTGCTGTCTAAGCAAATTTTAAGTATATGATACATTATTATTAACTAAAGTCATTATGTTGTACATTAGATCTTTAGGACTCACATCTTATAACTGAAAGATTGTAACTTTTGATAAATATTTTTTCTTTTCCCTGCCTCACACTGAACTGATGCCATGAGTTTGAGTTTTTAAAAAATATTCCACATGAAAGTGAGATCATGCAGTATATGTCTTCCTGTGTTTAGCTCGTTTCCCTTAGTATAATGTCCTGCAGTTTCATCTATGTTGCAAATGGTAGTATTGTCATCTTTTTAAAGGCTGAATAATATTCTATTCTATTCTATNTTGGTGCCTGGGTCTGCAGGTGGGTGGCCTTGTGCCTGTGCTTATGGGATTGGGCATAAAACCTGGGTCCATGGGAGCTGGCCTTCCATCAGAGTCTCCTGGCGTAGACCTGTTGACTAGGCCCATGGGCCTGGACCTGGAGCCTAGGACCTCAAAATTGTGCCTGGTGCTTAAACATATATAAGGGCTGCCTGAAGCCTGGGTACTTGAGGGTTAATCTGGTGTTGAGACAAGCTTACATCCTGAATTTCCGGGTGCTGACAAGGTGCTGAGATGAGCCTGGAATCTGGGTCTATGAACATGTGTCTGGAGCTTGAGTCTGTGAGAGTGGGCTTGAGTGCTGGGTCTGCAGGGGTCATACTAAAGCTTCAGTCCCTGGGGGCCATCCTGGTTCCAGACTGTACTGGTATGGTCCTGGACTCTGAGTCTACTGGAGCCTGGGACTGCAGTGACTGTCTTGGAGCCTAGGGCTGGTCTATTGCTGGAGTGATGCCGGTATTTTTTGGTTTTTTTTTGTGATGTGGTCAGAGATCTGCTGTCTAAGCAAATTTTAAGTATATGATACATTATTATTAACTAAAGTCATTATGTTGTACATTAGATCTTTAGGACTCACATCTTATAACTGAAAGATTGTAACTTTTGATAAATATTTTTTCTTTTCCCTGCCTCACACTGAACTGATGCCATGAGTTTGAGTTTTTAAAAAATATTCCACATGAAAGTGAGATCATGCAGTATATGTCTTCCTGTGTTTAGCTCGTTTCCCTTAGTATAATGTCCTGCAGTTTCATCTATGTTGCAAATGGTAGTATTGTCATCTTTTTAAAGGCTGAATAATATTCTATTCTATTCTATTCTATTCTATATACATACACACATATATATAACAACTTTTCTTTATCCATTTATCTATTCATGGACACTTAGGTTGTTTCCATATCTTTTTTGGCTACTGTAATAATGCTGCAATGAACAGGAGAGGGCAGATATCTCTTTGAGATAGTGATTTTATTTCATTTGGATATATACCCAGAAATTGAATTTCAGGATCATATGATAGTTTTATTTTTAGTTTTTTGAGGAACCTCCATGCCATTTTCAATAATGGCTGTACCAATTTACATTTCTACTAAGTGTGTGCAAGGGTTCTGTTTTTACCACATTCTCACAAACATATCCTATCTTCATATTTTTGATATTACCAGTCTATCAGGTGTGAGGGGATATCTCATAGTGGTTTTGATTTTCATCTCCCTGATGTATGTAGTGATGTTGATCATATTTTCATACCTATGTTCACCACCTGTACATATTCTTTGGGAAAATATATATTCAAATATTTTCCCATTATAAAATTTGATTATTTTTTTATTTTTTGCTATTGAGTTGTATGAGTTCCTTATATATTTTGGATATTAACGCCTTATTTGATATATGGTTTACAAATTTTTCTACCCTTTTATAGTTTGCCTTTTCATTTTTTGACTTTTTTTCTGTGCAAAAACTTTCTATTTAATGTAGCCCCATTTATGTATTTTTGCCTTTCTTGCCTGTGCTTTTGGTATCAAATCCAAAACATCACAGCTGAGATCAGTGTTAGGGAAATTTCCCCATATGTTTTCTTGTAGTAGTTTTACAGTTTCAGATCTAATGTCTCAGGTCTTAAGTCTTTTACTCATTTTAAGTTAACTTTTGTGTATAATATAAAGTAAGAGGCCAATTTTATTTCTTTGCCTATGAATACCAGTATTCTGAATATCACTTTTTGAACAGGCTGTTGTTTCCCTATTTTGTGCCTTGGCAACTTTGTCAATAATCAATTGACTATAAATGTGTGAGATTATTTCTGTGCTCTCTATTCTGTTCCAATGGTCTATGTGTCTGTACCATGCCATTTTGATTACTATAGCTTTGAAATATACTTTGAAATTAGGAAGTGTGATGCCTTCAGATTTGTTCTTATTGTTCCAGATTGCCTAAAGCTATTCAAGGTATTTTGTGGTTATATCAGAACTTTAGCATTGTTTTTCTATTTCTGTGAACAATGTTATTAAAATTTTGATAGAAATTTCATTGAATGTATAAATCCCTTTGGGTAGTATGAATATTTTAGCAATGTTAATCATTTTTTATTCAGGGGATTTATTTTTAATTGAAATGTATTGATTGCACATATTTATGGGATACAGAGTTATATTTCAATATGTGTACAAAATGTGAAATGATCAAATCAGGGTAGTTAGCAAATCAATCACAAAACTTATTGTTTCTTTCCGATGAGAACATTTAAGTATCTCTTCCTAGCCATTGGAAAACATACAGTAAACTCTTGTTAATTATAGAGGCCTGGCACTACTATACACCACTAGAACTTATTTTTTCTGTCTAGCTGTCAATTGTGTTCATTAAGCACTCCATAACTATCCTTCCTTCCCACACCCCTTTCCAGCCCCTACTAACTACAATTCTACTACTTCTAAAAGTTTACCTTATTATTTTTCTTAGCTTTAACATGAGTGAGAACATGTACTATTTATCTTTCTATGACTGACTTATTTCACTTAACATAGTGTCTTTCAGGCTCATCCATGTTGTCACAGATGACATAACCACTCCATAACTATCCTTCCTTCCCACACCCCTTTCCAGCCCCTACTAACTACAATTCTACTACTTCTAAAAGTTTAACTTATTATTTTTCTTAGCTTTAACATGAGTGAGAACATGTACTATTTATCTTTCTATGCCTGACTTATTTCACTTAACATAGTGTCTTTCAGGCTCATCCATGTTGTCACAGATGACATAATTCTATTCATCTTTATAGCTGAGTAGTATTCCACTGTGTATATGTACTACCTTTTCTTTACCCACTCATCTGTTTATGGACACCTAGGTTGATTCCATATCTTGGCTATTGTGAATAGTGCTGCAGTAAATATGGGGTAGCAGATATCTCTTTGGTATGCTAATTTTTTTCCCTTTGGATAAATACCTGGTAGTGGATCACTGGATCATATGGTGGTTCTACTTTTAGCTTTTGGAGAAATCTCTACCATGTTTTCTGAGGCTGTACTAATTTACATTTCTACCAGCAGTGTATAAGAGTTTCTCTGCATCCTCACAAGCATTTATTTATTTATTTTTGGTAATATTCATTCTAACTAGGGTGAGATGACATCTCATGCAGTTTTGATATGCATTTCTCTGATGATTAGTGATGTTGAGCATTTTTCCATATACCTCTTGGCCACTTGTGTGTCTTCTTTTGAGAAATGTCTATTCAGGTCATTTGTCCATTTTTAAATCAGATTATTTGTTGTTTTGCTTAATTTCCTTGTATATTCTGGATATTAATCCCTTGTTGGATACATAGTTTGCAAGTATTTTCTCCCATTTTACTGTTGCCTCTTTTGTCTGTTTGCCTCTTTTCTTTGCAAATATTTTCTCCCATTCTGTTGTTTGCTTCTTTGCTCTGTTTGCCTCTTTTCTCTATTTGTGTTTAGGCTTTTTAGTTAGAGGTAATCGCATATGTTTATTTTTGATTTTATGGCTTGTGCATTAGAAATCTTTTCCATAAAATTTTCACCCAGCCTCATGTCTAGGAGTGTTTTCCCTATGCTTTATTCTAGTAGTTTTATAGTCTTGACTTACACTTAAGACTTTAATCCAGTTTTGAGTTAACTTTGCTAAATGGTGAGAGATAGGGGTCTAGCTTCTTCTGCATGTGGATATCAAGTTTTCTCTGTACCATTTATTGAAGAGGCTGTCCTTATCCCAATGTATGTTCTTGGCCCTTTTCAAAGATCAGGTGGCTATAAATGTGTGGATTTATTTTGGGGTTCTCTTTTCTGTGCCATTGGTCCAGTACCATGCTGTTTTTGTTACTATCACTTTGTAGTATATTTGGAAGTCTGGTATTGTAATGCCTCCTGTGTAATAAAAATAAGCTGTATTCTTTTTGCTCAGATTTGCTTTGGCTATTTAGGGTCATTTGGTAGTTCCATATGAATATTAGGATTTTTTTTCCTACTTCTGTGAAGAATGACTTTACTTATTTTTATATGGATTGCATCAATTCTGGAGATCACTTTAGATAGTATGGTCATTTGGCAATATTAATTCTTCCAATCTATGAATATGGAATATATTTCCATTTTTTAGGTTCTCTTCAACTTTTTTCATCAGTGTTTAGTGTTTTTATTGTAGAGGTCTTTACCTCCTTGGCTAAGGTTGTTACTAGGTATTTTACTTTATTTTATTTTATTTTATTTGTGGATATTGTAAATGAGTTTGCTTTCTTGATTTTTTTTCCGATAGTTCATTGTTGGTGTATAGAAATGCTACTGATGTTTGCATGTTGTTTTTGTATGCTGCAACTTTACTGAATTTGTTTATCAGTTCTAAGAGTTTTTTGAGGACTCTTCAGGTTTTTCTCTATATTTAAATATGTCATCTGCAAAGAGATAATTTAACTTCCTCTTTTCCATTTTACATGCCCTTTATTTCTTTCTCTAGCCTAATTGCTCTGGCTAGAACTTCAAGTACCATGTTAAACACGAGAGTGGGAATTCTTGTCTTGTTCCTATTCTTAGAGAAAAAGCTTTCAACTTTTCCCCATTCAGGATGATATTAGCTGTGGGTTTGTAATCTATGGCCATTATTGTGTTGAGGTACTTTCTCCTTCTATATCTGAACTGTTGAGAGTTTTTATCATGAAGTGATGTTGAATTTTGTCAAATGCTCTTTCTGTGTCTATTGAAATAATCGTATGGTTTTTGTCCTTTATTTTGTTGATGTGGTGTATCACATTTATTGATTTGTATAAGTTGAACATATTGCATCCTTGAAATACATCCCAATTGATCATACTGTATAACTTTTTGATGTGCTATTGAATTCAGTTTGCCAGTATTTTGTTGGGAATTTTTTGCATCTATGTTTAACAAAGATACTGTCCTGTAGTTTTCTTTTTTGGTTGTGTCTGTGTCTGATTTTGGTATCAGATGATACTGGCCTCATAGAATGAGTTTAGAGAATACCCTCTGTTTGATTTTTTGGAATAGTTTCAGAAGAATTTGTATTAATTCTTTTCAAAATATTTGGTAGAAGTCAGCAGTGAAGTTGTTCAGTCCTGAGTTTTTCTTTGTTGGAAGACTTCTGATTACTGATTCAATCTCATTGTTCATTATTGGTCTGCTCAGGTTTTATTTGTTCTTGGTTCAGTCTTGTTAGGTTGCATGTGTCCAGAAATTTGTTTATTTATTCTGGATTTTCAAACTTGTTGACATATAATTGTTCATAATAGTTTCCAATGGTTCTTGGTATTTCTGTAGCTTCAGTTGTAATGTTTCCTTTTTCATTTCTGATTTTGTTATTTGAGGTCCTCCCTCTTTTTCTCTATCTAGTATTTTCTCAATATTGTTTATCTTCTCTGAAAACCAACTTTTTGTTTTATTGATCTTTTGCATCATTTCTTTTTGTCTCTATTTTACCTTAGTTCTGCTCTGATCTTTACTATTTCTTTCCATCTGCTAATTTTGAGATGAATTTTTTCCTGCTTTTCTAATTCCTTGATGTGTAACATTGTTCCTTTGAAGTTTTTCTACTTTTTTGGTGTAAGTACTTATTGCAATAAACTTCTCTCTTAGTGCTACTTTTGCACTATTACACAGGTTTTGGTATGATGTGTCTTTGTTTTCATTAGTTTCAAGAAACTTTTGATTTCATGCTTAGTTTCTTGTTTGATGCATTGGTCATTCAGGAGCATATTGTTTAATTTTCATGTATTTGCATAGTTTCCAAAGTTTTATTTTTTATTGTTTTCTAGTTTTACTTCTTGTGGTATGAAAAGTTACTTAAGATGGTTTCAGTTTTTTGAAATTTGTTGGGACTTTATTTGTGGCCTAACATGTCGTCTATCCTGGAAAATGATCCATATGCTGATGGGAAGAACGTGTACATTTTCTGCAATTCTTGGATTAAATATTTTGTAAATATTTGTCCAGTCCATATGGTGTAAAGTGCAGTTTAAATCCAATGTTCTTTGCTCGGATTTTGTCTGGATGATCTGTCCAATGTTGAGAGTAGGGTTTTTAAGTCCCCAAATACTGTATTGGGGTATATCTCTTCCGTTAGATCTAATAATATTTACTTTATATATCTGGGTGTTCCGGTGTTGGGTGCATATATATTTATAATTGTTATATGCTCTTGCTGAATTGATCCCTTTATCATTATAGAATATACTTGTTTAGTTCCTTTTTATAGTTATTGGTTTAAAGTCAATTTTCTCCTACATCAATATGGCCATTCCTGCTCATTTTTTGTTTTCATTCATATTGAGTAACTTTTTTTATACATTCACTATTAGTCTGTGTGTATTTTTACAGGTGAAGGGAGTTTCTTGTAGGCAGCATATAGTTGGGTCTAGGTTTTTAATCAGCCAGTCTATTTCTTTTATGTGGGGAATTAAATTGATTTGCATTCAGGATTGTTATCAAAGGGTATTGCCTTACTGTAGAGTGGACATTTCATTAATTTTTAATGTTTTTTTAAAAAATATCATTTGTTCCTTTCTTCCCCTTTTATTGTTTGTCTTTGCTGTTTGTTGGTTTTTTGTAGTGGTAAGATATAGCTTCTTTCTCTTTCTTGTTTCATATCTGCTGTAGCAGTGGGTTTCATTCTTTCTCATGTGTTCATGATGGTAATTATCTTCTTTTGATTCCAGATGTACGCCTCTCTTAAGCATTTCTTATAGGGCCTGAGTTGTGGTGGTGAATTCTTGCAGTTTTTGTTGCTTTGCAAAAGACACTATTTCTCTTTTATTTCTGAAGAATAGCTTGGCGGGGTCCAGTATTCTTGACCAGCAGTTTTTCTTTTAAATATATCATTCCATTCTATGTTGGCTTGTAAGGTTTCTGCTGAGAAATCTGCTGTTAGTCTTATGGCATGTCTCAGAGAGGACCTTTTTGGGTTGTACCTGTTTGGGGATCTTTGAGACTCTTGAATCTGGAAGTCGATCTCTCTCTCTATACTTGGGAAGTTTTCAGCTGTGACTTTGTTAAATAGGTTTTTGATGCCTTTTTCTTTCTCTTCCCATTAGGAACACCCATAATACAGATACTTGTATTCTTAAGGTTTTCCAAGAGTACTCACAAACTTTATTTTTTAAAATTCTTTTTTCTTTTTTTGTCTGCCTAGGTTATTTCAAAAACCTGTCTTTGAGTTCAGAATTTTTTCCTTCTGCTTGTTGTAGTCTGTTGGTTAATGTCTCAGTTGTATTTTTTAATTAATTGAATGAATTCTTCAGTTCCAAGATTTCTGCTTGGGTCTATTTTATGATATCTATTTCTTTGTTGAATTTCCTCTGAAGTCCTGTATTGTTTTTATCATTTCATTGTGTTGCCTATCTGTATTTTCTTGTATCTCATTGAGTTTACTTAAGATTATTGTTTGGGATTTCTTTTCAAGCATTTCATAGGTTTCCTTTTTGGGGGGTTCTGGTAAGAGAATTACTCTATTCTTTTAGGGGTATCACATTTTCTTTCTTTTTTTTTATATTTCTAGTATCCCTATGTTGATATTTGTGTATCTGGTGGAATAGTTGCTTCGAGAATTACTCTATTCTTTTAGGGGTATCACATTTTCTTTCTTTTTTTTTTTATATTTCTAGTATCCCTATGTTGATATTTGTGTATCTGGTGGAATAGTTGCTTTTCCTAATACTCTTCTTTTTCGTAGATGTGTTTTATAGAGATAGTGGGGAAGGGTGTTTTAGGTTTGGTCTGGGTGAGCACATTAGTGTAGTCTCTGTGTGATTTCTTCAACTGTAGTCAGCATTGGTGTTGTCTGTCAGTGCCTTCTTGGCCTAGGTTCTGGGGAATTCTGTAGTTTTTTGCTGAAGGGAGTGACACTGGGCTGGGTTGCAGGGGTCATAAATAAGGTCTCTAGATCTTGGAAGAAGTGTTGGGGTGCTCTGCTGCTCCTCAGCTGAAGTGGACATCCATGGGCAGGTTTGCTGGTGCCCCAGCTAAGATCCTTTGTCCCTGATAGATGCACTGGGGTGCTCTGTAGCTCCTTAGTTTAAATGGGCCACCCTGCATAGGATTGTTGGGGTAGGGATTAGGACCTTGGTCTTTGAGAGAGACAGTGAGGTGCTCAACAGCTCCTCAGATGAAGGGGATGACTCAGTGGGGTCACTGAAGCTTTTGGCTGAGCCCTGTATCCTGTACCCAAAGGAGGGACAGGGGTGCTCTGCAGCTCCTCAGTGGAAGTGGGTGGCACTGAGTGAGGTTGCTGGGATTGTGGGTGGGACCCTTTGACCCCAAGAGACATGCTGGGGAGCTCTGCAGCTGCATTATTGAAGAAGGTCACTCTGGGTGACATTACTGGGTTTGTGGGAAGAGCTCTACACCCTTAAAAGGGATACTGGATTGCTCTGTAGCAGAACTGTTGGCATGGGCCACTCTGGACAAAGTGGTTGCTGTTTTGGGTGGGATCTTGCACCCACAATAGAAATGCTGGACCTCTCTGTAGCTCTTCAACTGAAGTGGGCCACTTTGGGTAAGATCTCTGGGGTTGTGTGTGGGACCCTGTACCTCCAAGAGAGATGCTGGATCTTTTTGAAGCTCCTCAGCTGGATTGGGCCACTGTGGGTAAGGTTGCTGTTGTGGGCACACCCCTGTTAACCTGAGAGACACTGGGTCACTCTGAAGCTACTCAGCTGGGGTGGGTTGCTCCATGCAAGGTTCTTGGGGTTGTGAGGGAATCTTTGTGCTCAGAAGATATGCTGGGTTGCTTCGCAGCTCACTAGCTGGTTTGGGTAGGACTGAGTGAGGTCACTGGATCTGCACACTGGACTCTGTGCCCCCCAAGAAGGGCATGTTTGTCCTCCACAATTTCTCTACTAGAGTGTGTGGGTCTGAGTAGGTCTGCTGGAGCTGCTGTAGGACTCAGTGCTGCTGTGAGAAGTGCCCAGGTACTTCAATGAAGACAGCAGAGCCACTGGTAATGGCAGAAGGCCTTGTTCAATCAGTTCCCAGGATCTGGAAAGTGCATGCCCCTGTGACCTCAAGAGAGATTCTGGGTCTCTCCATAGCCCTTCTGCTGGGACAGGTAGGCCTGGGTGGCCTCACTGGAGCTGCAGGCTGGGCTCTTTGCCCACCACCAAAGAACACCTACATAACCTAGAAGAGGTAGCCATCTTCTCAAATGCATAAACATTAATGTAAAGACACAAGGATTGAGAAAGAACAGAGAATTAGGACATCACCAAAGAACAACAACAACAAAGTTAAAGCAACGGACCCAGAAAAATAGCAGAAAAGCCCAGAACAAAATCTAAAACATCCTTCTCCGCTATCCCCATAAAACACATCTACAAAAAAGAATCTCTCCCTTTCAAAACTACTCCAGAGTATTACAAAAAGCAACTATTCCACCAGATACATAAACATCAATATAGGGATACTAGAAATATTAAAAAAGGTGTTCTGGCCCTCCACAGACACCCCACTGGAGTGTGTGTATCTGGGCAGGTCCACTGGAGCTGCAGTGGGACTCAGAGCCATGGTGGGACTTGATGCTGCTGTGAAAGGTGCAAGTGTTTTTTACAGCAGGGCCCCATGAGTGGCAGAGGCCCCAACTGGTCAGTTCTCTAACTCCAGAAAGTTCATACCCCTGTGCCCTTAAGAGCGATTGTGGGTTCCTTTGTGGCTTCCCTGCTGTGGCAGGTAGGGCTCAGTGGGGCTGTAGATGGGGCTTTCTGCTCCTAGAGAGGTGTGTGGGCCCTCCACGGTTTCCCTGCTGGAAAACCTGGAGAGTGTGGGTCTGGGTGGGTCTGCTGGAGCTGCAGTGGGACTCAGCGCCACTGTGAGAGGTGCACAGGTGCTTCACTGAAGAGAGCAGGGCTACTGGCAGTGGCCTTGATCAGTCTGCTCTCTGGTTCCAAAAGGCACATACACTGAGTCCGTCTGTCCTGAGGGTAGCCTCCACACTGCACTGGACCACCTGTTTCCAGGGTGTGGGATGCCACATGGACTCAGGTGCCAGAGACCCAATGTGATGAGGGGGCCTCAGAGCTGTGTAAATGCTGGGGATATTGTCCCACAAGGCCAAATGCACTCAAGTATTGTCTCTGATTCAAAAATGGTAACTGCTGTGGCAGCCCACACCTGGGGGTGGGGGTGGGGTGCTCAGCATGAGAGCCCTCCCTGGATAAATGCACTTGTGTGGGCTCTCAGCAGCTCCCCACACAGGGCTCATGGTCTGCAAGGGCTGCACAGCTGTGGTTTTACAGATGCCAGAGCTGCTGTGTGTGCTGCACCACACTGACCTGGGGAGCGGCCTGGGACTGTTCGATGTGATTCTTCCACCCACTGTGGCTTTCCACACCGTCACAGACTCAGCGTGTCTCTCCTCCTGTTTTCCTGGTTTCCACTGGCCTCAGGATGGCAGTTTTGTTCTTTAATTGTTGCTAGTTGATTTCTTATGGTGGGAGCAACCCAGGTGATCATCTAGTCAGCCGTCTTAGGGATGTCACTCTCCACTGATGAGGGTCACAGACTCAGCGTGTCTCTCCTCCTGTTTTCCTGGTTTCCACTGGCCTCAGGATGGCAGTTTTGTGCTTTAATTGTTGCTAGTTGATTTCTTATGGTGGGAGCAACCCAGGTGATCATCTAGTCAGCCGTCTTAGGGATGTCACTCTCCACTGATGAGGTTTTAAAAATTTCCATAAATTCTATTTACATTTAGTTTTGTGAACCTGATTCATAATATGCCTGTTTAAGCCTTTTGCCTGGGATATTTTCTTTTCAACTTTTATTATATATATTTAAGGTATACGACATGTTTTGATATACTTGTACATATACATATTGAAATGGTTACTATAGTCAAGCAAATTAACATATTCATTATCTCACATAGTAATCTTTTGTGGCAAGAGCACCTAAAATCTATTTTTTTAAAGCAAAAATCCTGAATACAATACTATTAACTTTAGCCTTCATGTTGTTCACTAGATGTCTAAATTTATTCATTCTACATATTTTCAACTTTTTATTCTTTTAACTACATCTCCCCATTTTCTCCCCACCTTGTGCACCTGGAAATCACTGTTTTATTATTCTCTTTCCCTGTCTATTTGATTTTCTTTTCTTTTTTTCTCAAAGGTTCCATATATAAGTGAGATTATGAAATATTTTTCTTTCTCTGTGTGGCCTATTTTATTTGGCATAATGTTGTCCAAGTTTATACATTTCATGGCAAATAGCAGGATCTCCTTCATTTTTAAGACTGAATAATATTCCATTATATATATAAAACAGAATGTGTGTGTGTGTGTGTGTGTGTGTGTGTGTATACCTACCACAGTTTCTTATTTATGCATCTGTCAATGAACACTCAGGTTGTGTCCATATTTTGGCTACTGTGAATAGTGCTGCAATGAACATGTACTGAAGATATCTTTGAAAGATGATAATTTTATTTCTTTTGGGTATACACCCAGAAGAGGGATTGCTGAGTCATATGATAGGTATATTTTTTAATGTTTTGAGGAACTTCCATTCTCTTTTCCATAATGGCTTCATTAATCTACATTCCCATAAATAGTGTACCAGGGTTCCCTTTTTTCCAAACACTTTCTAACATTTATCTGTTGTCTTTGATAATAGCCATCCTAAGATGTAAGGTGATATTTTATTGTGGTTTTAATTTGAATTTCCCTGATGGTTAGTGATGTTGAGAACCTTTTCATACACCTATTGACTGTTTATATGTCTTCTTTGGAGAAATGTCTATTTAGATTCTTTGATTATTTTTAATTTGGGTTATTTGTGTTGCTTTGTGTTGCTTCGCCCCCCATGGATTTGTCACCCCACTTCCCCTGGGTGATGGAGATGCAAGGGATTACTCAAAGCCCATCTCTTCTGAGCAGTGAGAAGCCCCAAAGTGGTTAATTTCCCTGGGAATGCTCCAGCAAGAGGCAGCCCTTCTTTGGGAAATTAACCCCGAATTGGGGTTCTCTTCCTGCATTTATTTTCTAGACCATGAAGTTACAGGAAGAGAACATAGGTGGAGTTAAAGTTTAACAATATAGGCTGGTAACTTTCAGTGAAACAAGTCAGATGACATTCCATTAGACAATTAAGTGATCTTACAGCAATTTCTCAGTATCTTTACATAACAATCAGTAACTAGTCTGTCCTTGAGCCAGCAACCTTGCTGTGCCACAAATCTTTATCTTACATCAGAGACTTTATAGCCTGAGGAAAATTTCCAGTCCTCCGCAAAGTCAATATTTGAAACTGCAAGGCTTTGGAAAACCAGGCCCTGTGAGGTATATTTGCTTTATAGTATATTCCATATATTTGAGATTTTTTTGCCATTGAGTTGTATGAGTTCTTTATATATTTAGATATTAACCTCTTATCAGATATGGACATATATATTTATGGTAGTTATATCTTCTGGCTGCATTGATCCTTTTATCATTATATAGTGTCCTTATTTGTCTCTTTTTATAGTTCTTGGTTTGAAGTCTATTTTATCTAAGTATGGCAACTCCTGCTCCCTTTTGGTTTCCATTTGCATGGAATATCTTTTTCCAGCCCTTCACTTTCAGTCTATGTTTATCTTTAATAGTTAGGTGGTCTATTGTAGGCAGCATATTGTTGGGTCTATTTTTTAATCCATTCAGCCATTCTATGTCTTTTAAAAAATATATTTATTGAAACATATTGATTGTACATATTTATGGTATACAGTTATGTTTCAATACATGTATACAATGTGTGATGATCTGTTCAGGGCAATTAGCATATTCATCACTGCAAAACTTGATCATTTCTTTGTAATGTACACTTTTGATCTCCTCTCTTCTAGTTGTTTGGTAACATACAGTAAATCATTGTTAATTATAGATTCCTGAGTCAACTGTACACCAATAGGAATTATTTTTCCTGCCTAGCTATAATTTTGTGTTCATCAACCAGCCTCTCACTAACCCCTTTGTTCTTCATTCTTTTGTATTTTTACTTCTCTGTTTTCAAGTTCAGAAATTCTTTTGCTTGAATGAGTCTGTTGTTGAAGCTCTCAATAGTGTTTTTTATTTTATTCATTTAATTCTTTCAGCCACAAGATTTGTTTGATTCTCTTTTATGATATCTCTTTGTTAAAGCTTTCATTCAATCATAAATTGTTTTCCTGATTTCATTGAGCTATTTATATTTTCTTGTGTCTCCTTTGGTTTCATTAAGATCATTATTTGAAATTCCTTTACAGGAATTTTGTAACTGTCTTTTTCTTTGGCATATGTTACTGGAGACTTATTGCATTCCTTTGAGGGCATCCTATTTCCTCACTTATTCACGTTTCTTCTGTCACGTGTCTGTCCCTGTGTTGATATCTGCACATCTAATTGAGTAGTAGCTTTTCCTAATTTCATGGAATGGATTATGTAGAAATGACTTTTTTCTACAGGTGTGTCCTGGAGTTTCAGCTGGATATATTACATAGGCTTAGGTTCTGGGTGGACTCAGTAACATAGTCCTGTGCAGGTCTTTGGTTGTAATCCTCTTCAGTGATGTCTGCAGGAATTTGTGCCAACACTGGCACTGTTTTGCAGGGTTGAAGACTCTGGGCTGGTTGTTGGGCCGTGCATGTGTGAACACAGAGGGCCAACCATTTGTTAGGTGGTTACACTGAGTCTGAGAGTCACTGCCTTATAAGCCATCTGGTCAGGCATCAGCACAGCTCTGACATTATCTCTCCCCAGGGGTGGGGTGCTGCCTGGATGAGCTTTTGGGCTGGAAACAGGTGTGTGTGCCTTGGTGCATCAGGGCCAGGTGGCTCTATGGAGGCTACCTAGAGGCTGTGGAGCCATCACCCAATCTGCTGTCAAGCAGAGAGTAGGTGTGCAGTGGTGCAGCAGGGCCCAGAAGTTCTGTGGAGGGCTGCAGGATCAGAAGTTAAACTGGAGCAAGCCTACAAGGGAGTAGCAAGGCTCAGCAGCTCTGTAGTCTCCCACCAATGAGAGGCAAGCCACTGCCCAGATCACTGTTGATCAAGGAGTAAGTATAAACCTGAGCAGGGCCTTGCAGCTCTAGAGACCTTCTGTCAGGGGGTAAAACCACTGCCCAATGTGCTGTTGGTCAGGAAGCAGTTGTACAGTGGTGCAACAGGGCCTTACAGCTCTGTAGATAGCCACTGGATCAGCTGTTGAACCTGGAGTAAGCCTGCAAAGATGCAGGTTGGTCCAGCAGCTCTGTAGAGGCCTGTCACAGGGACAGAAAATTGCTGCCCAATCCACTGTCTGTCAGCGAGCATGTGTTCACTGGTACAGCAGTGCCTGGAAGTTTTGACAAACGCCTAGAGTCATTATTCACCAGCATAATTTCACATGGAACCATTCCATCACTTTCAAGATTCTCTTGTGCTTTTCTTTTGTAATCAGCTGTTCCTCCCACTCCCCAACTCTTGGAAACTATTGATGTATTTTTCAGTCTGATGCAGAGTGTTATATAACTCGAATCATATAATATGTAGAGTTCTGTGTCTGTCTTTTTTAATACAGCAAAATACATTTACTGTTTATCCGTGTTTTTCTGTAATTCAATGGATCAGTCATTCATTTTTACTGCTGTGTTGTATCCCATTGTATGGTTATACCTCAAACTCTTTATCCATTCCCCTTTGGAAGTATGTTTCAGTTGTTTTCAGTTCTTTGTGATTATGAAGAGAGTTTTTAGAAAGCTAAAACTTGTGACATACTGGTATTTGTGTGAATGTACGTCTGTTTTTTAAAGTTACTTTTCCTCTGTTCTAATTAAGCCTCAGTTTTAGGCAGACAAGGTCTTTCAGAGCCTTGTGGATATAGCCTTCTTAGTTACTTTCCTCTCTTCTCTCCCAGTTGTAGTTTTGAGCCCAGTGGTAGTTTTTCCCATCACCCAGGAGTTGAGTTTTTATTTTTCTTGTTCTTTTCCCCAGGCTGCAATGAATTTTCCCCAGTGCCCTCAGGGGCAAAGTGTTTGTTGTCCTTTCCCCCCAAAATTAAGGCTTTTGTTCCATAAAGGATATAAGAAAAAACAGCTCAGGCAGAGTGTTTGTCCCTTGGTTGCTGTTCCCTTTCCTCACCACTGATACTTTATCAGTACTCTCTCTGATCTTTCCTGTGAGCTCCCAGTGAGGTTTATGGAGAAAGAATCTGAAAAAGGGTGAGAAATTTCTTCCCTAATTTTTGCAGTCCTTAGGGGCTTTCCACTGTCCAACCAGCATACTTTTTTCATGAAGTATTCTAGCTGAATTCTTCTTACCAGTGTATGGTTGCAGCTACCCCAGGTAAGTGAGCACTTGCAACTTCTCTGTCCCTGAAGACCCTGTTTGTCCTTAGACGCTGGGTGAATTGGTTTCTCTGCCACCACAGCTCTCCAACGAGATTTTTTAAAAGTCATAAAATTTAAATTACTCTGGCTTTTTTTGTTGTGGTGGTAAAAGTGGGAGCAATGCTTTTTATCCCATAGGAAAAAATAGGACCTCCTCTGATTTATTTTTGTGCCCTTCCTCATATTTTGACACCACAAAGTGCTTCATGCTTGTTTTCTATTTTCTTATGCCCCAACATTTCTCCAAAGAATTCCTTTTTTTTTAAACTCAAAAATTGTATTTAGAAACAAGTATCTGGGCACCAGATATTCTATTTGATACTAGATTGTCATTGCTTCTAGGCCCTCTCAGCGGACACAGTTTAAAAATAATGCGTGTGTAGTAATCTCACCCTCTATGTTCTGTAGCATCAGTAATACATATGGATATATAATCCATCTGTATTTATATTTTAAACCCCCAATGGTTTATTTTAATACTCTTAATTTCAATCCAAAACTATAAGGTTCATTGCAGCTTTCTTCCTTTCCTTGATTGCAACTTCTTTCTACAATAGTGAGAAACCTGGCTTTTCATATCTGTATTACATTTACTTATTTATTTAACCTTAGTGTGCACATAAAGTTATGTTGAATTGTTAGCCCATTCCCTGTGAGAAATAAGTATACTAACTAGAGTACAGTATTTGTGTAAAGCTCTTTTTTGTCCTCAGTCTTGCTGTTTTCAGTTAAAATGTGGTTATATTATTTATTTTAAAAACAGGTCATTTTTTATAGTTCATATTCCATTTTCCATTTCTCTTACATTCTAGTTGATATTTTTGAAGATGATACAGATCCTATTTGTTTTACATGTATTTACATTATAAAATTCAATATTTTCTCTTTTCTATTTGGCAGCTGCACATTTCATCAGAGGTTGACATCAAAAATCAAAAACAAAAACAATAACCTGACACTCTTGTTTCAGCTAGATGGTAGATGATATTTTCTCTGAATCATCTTCAGTTATAATTGTCAGATTTTCTGATCTTTCTATGGGGAAGTATTTTGGGGGGATCCAGTTTAGTTTTAAATTAAAGCACAACTGCTGGCATCTGTTTTATTTCCTAAGTGTATTTAAATACTCTTAATCTAGAAAACATAGGGAAACACTCTAGGAAGTAGGATTCAGACTTTATGAATACAACCCTCAAAAGCATAGGCAAGCAAACGAAAAATAAACAAATGGGATTGTATCAAACTAAAAACTTCTGCACAGCAAAAGAAACAATTAACAGAGCAAAATGAGTACCAACAGAGTGGGAGAAAATACTTGCAAAATATACATCTGACAAAGGATTAATATCCAGGATATACAAGGAACTCAAACAACTTAACAGCAAAAAACCAAGTAACCCAATTAAAAAATGGGCAAAGGAGCTGGGTATTAGTCCGTTTTTGTTGTTATAACAGAATACCTGAGACTGGGTAATTTATAAAGAACAGAGGTTTATTTGGCTTACGATTCTGGGACAGCTGCATTTGGCACGGGCCTCAGGCTGCTTCTACTCATGGTGGAAAGTGGCAGGCAGCCAGCGGCGGGTACAAGCAGATCACATGGTGAGAGGAAGCAAGAGAGAGAAAGAGAGAAGGTGCTAGGGTCCTATAAACAACCGGCTCTCATGGGAACTAATAGAGTGAGATCTCACTCAGGACTCCCACTGGTCAGGGAGAGCATTAATCCATTCATGAGGGATCCGCCCCCATGACTCAAACAGCTTCCAACACTGCCACATTGGGGATGAGATTTCCACATGAGTTTTGGTGGGGACAACACATCCAAACTCTATCAAGCTGAATAGGCATTTCTCAAAGGAAGATAAATGAATGGCAAACAGACACATGAAAAAATGCTCAACATTACTCAGCATTTGGGAAATGCAAATCAAAACCACATTGAGATACCATCTCACTCCAGTTAGGATGGATAGTATCCAAAAGACTGAGAATGATAAATGCTGGTGAAGATGTGGAAAAAAGGAGCCCTCCTACATTGTTGGTGGGACCACAAAAGGTGCAGCCTTTACGGTAAATCATATGGAGGTTCCTCAAATAATTACGGGTGGATCTAATGTGTGATCCAGCTATTCCACTGCTGGAGGAATGGAAGTCATTATGTTGAAGGGATACCTGTACTCCCATGCTTATTGCAGTGCTATTTACAAAACCAAGAGTTGGAACCAGCTCAAATGCCTATCATCAGATAAGTGGATAAGGAAAATGTGGTCTATCTACACAATGGAATACTACATTGCTATAAAAAAAAATGAAATACTACCATTCACAGCAACATGGATGGACTTAGACAAAATTATATTAACTGAAATAAGTCAGGCACAGAAAGAAAAATACCACATGTTCTCGCATATTTGCGGGAGCTAAAATAAATAAATAAATAAATACACAAACAAATAAATGGGTCGGGGGGAAGAAAACAATCACAACAATTCCTCGAACTTGTTAAGACAAGTGAACAGATATGATGTTGATGGGTGGGAGTGGAGAGAAGGAGGGAGGAAAAGGAGGAATTGTAGAGGGACACAAAAATCAACTAAATCGTATGTTGATCAATTTAAGAAAAAGTAATACTTTCAAAATTTAAATAAATAGGGCCAGCCCGGTGGCACACTGCTATAGTGCGCCGCTTGGGAAGCGCGATGGCGCTCCCGCCGAGGGTTCGGATCCCACATACAGACCGGCCGCTCACTGGCTGAGCGAGGGGCGGGGGCAACACTGAAGGTTGCGATCCTGTGGCCGGTCCCAGTCCGGTACGGGCGCGACACTGAGGGTTGCGATCCGTTGCTGGTCACGAAAAAAGACAAAAAGAAAAAAAGAAAATAAATAAATAAATAAATATGCTTAATCTATAGGCCCCTCAGAAAGATCTTTCCTTTCTCCGCCTCCTTCTTTGGGATTTATTTGTTTATGTATTTATTTATTCACGTGCATTGCTCTTTTTAAATTTTATGTACAATAAAACTCACTCTTTGTGATGCATACTTCTATATGTTTTTAGAAAATGTGTAGAAATGTAAATTCAACATTTCAGTCATGACATAGAATAGTTCTGCCACACCCCAAAAGTATCTTGTGCTTTAGTCTATCTGTCCCTGATGCTACAGTGTACTAATTATTTTAGCTTTGTAATAATAACCTGATTTCTGAGGAGTATGTCTTTCTTGGTTTTATTTAATATATATTGGACATTTTTGGTCTTTTGTGCTTCTATATACATATACACATAAAAATCTTTTTGATTGTGGTTGCTTTGAGTTATTTTACATTATTTTACCATTTCTATAAATGATGTAAATATGGGTCTTATTATTGATTTGAAACTGTTGTCTTTGTATGAGCATGTTAAGCATTTTTATCACTATGGCGAACTGTTTAGTGCACATATTAACTGTTTATTAAATGGTGAAAAGGCATACTTCTGGTTTTTTTAATCTGTAATGCTAAATGCTTAAATAATCATTTTTTTTTTTAGCTACCAACTGATAGTTGACTACATAGATGCTCAATTTGAGGCCTATCTTCAAGAAGAACTGAAGATCAAACGTTCCTTCTTTGAGTTCCATGACTCTCGTGTCCATGTGTGCCTTTACTTCATTTCACCTACAGGACATTCTTTGAAGTCCCTTGATCTACTAACGATGAAGAACATTGACAATAAGGTGTGTTTGGTAAATTCATCAATGTTTTAAGATTTAATATTAATTTTGAGATAATAACATATTTTAAAGGTAATTGCACACAAGTACCTATTATTTTGTAATATGTGTATATATTATAATTATTTTTTTTCTGTTAATTTTAAAAGCATTTGTATTAGTTTGCTAGGGCTGCACTAACAAAATACCACAGACTAGGTGGTTTTAACAATAGAGATTTATTTTCTCACAGTCCTGGAAGCTAGAATTCCAAGGTCAAGGTGTTGGCAGATTTGATTTTTTCAAAAACCTCTATTTTTGTCTGGCAGATGGCTAGCAGATGGTTGCCTCTCATTGTGTCCTTACCTGGCCTTTACTTTGGTGTCTCTTTGTATGTCCAAGTTTCCTCTTTTTATAAGGACACCAGTCAGATTGAATTAGGTTTCACTGTAACAGTCTCATTTTAAATTAATCACCTCTTATAAAGACTCTATCTTCAATTACTGTCACATTCTGAGGCACTGGGGTTTACGGCTTCAACATGAGAATTTTTTTGATGTGGGACAATTTGGTAATTTCAATCTTAGCTTACTTTCCAGAAAAATTTAGTTAAAAACATATCCATTTGGAAAATGAGATGCACATAAAAAATAATAAAGTAAAACTTTAATTTTTTTTTATGCTTAAATGGTAATTCAGATCATGGTCATTTGCCTATACAGTAATCCCCCCTTATCTATGGGGAATACATTCCATGACACCCGGTGGATGCCTGAGACCATGGATAGCACCATCTATGTTTTTATCTATACATACAAATCTATAATACAGATTGATTTATAGAATAGGCACTGTAAGACATTAATAGCAATAACTAATAATGAAATAGAACAGTTTTTTTTTCCCTTTTTGTCTCTTTTTTCGTGTCCAGCAACAGATCGCAACCCTCAGTGTTGCGCCCGTACCGGACCGG
>NW_007736960.1:55476-56380 GCF_000696425.1 Galeopterus variegatus
TTTTTGAAATTGAATTTACTATATGGCACTATAAATAATCCATTAATATTTGACTGGTACCTCTGATAGTGGGAAACAAAGTTTTTGTGATCCTGGCTACTGTTCTATCATAGAGGATTCATAATGCAGGAGCATGAAGGCAGCTACTGCTTGCTGTATAGAAACAGCCAAGAAGAGCTTAATGTCTTCTAGAAAAATTTCTTGGGATACATGTGAACTTTCTTTTGACAGGCTTTAATTCCCATGGCTGTAGGAAAATCTTGATAAAATCAGTATGAGACTGTCTATTTGATTACATTTTATAATCATTTAGCAGTTTTACATAGTTCGTATGTAAAATCATTTTATTAAATATACATAAATGTCAAAATATGCAACTTTGTAATTTTATTCTTACAGAGAGAATGTAATGTTGTATATGTAAAGGTCACAGGATGTGCTGTCAGTGGAAACAGCTTTTCAATATTTGTTTAATTGCTTGTTAACTTTCTGTGACCTTGGGAAAATGTCTTGAGCTGTCTGGGATTAAAAGAATGGGCAGTGTGTTCAAACTGTCTGCTTTCAAAACCTGACCCTACCACTTGTTAGCTGTGTGGCTCTGAGAAAATTACAAAACCTCAATTTCTTTGTAGTATTTGTGCAACTCTTCTGTAAGTCTAAAATTATTTTACATAAAAAGTTAAAAAGTATATGTTTTTAAAAACAGAGGGCCAATATACTTGTGAAAGAAACTGTTATATCATCAGATTTGTTTCTACCCTCAGCCTTTGTAGAACATACTGTCTTCAACTTTATTTAGTTGAAGAGAAGAAACATTTTAAAGTTGGGTTCACGTTATCAAAGAAGTTTTAACTTTTGCTCTGCATTGTTTAAACTGGAAAGAAACTTTGTCCTTACTGTCAGA
>NW_007736960.1:57260-58367 GCF_000696425.1 Galeopterus variegatus
TACAAATGAGTGTATTGTTAGTAATGTGTTCTACACACACACACACACACACACACACACATACACACACACCCTATACTTTAGGATATGGTAACCAAAAAAAGTCAATATTATTTTTAGGTGGTCTGTAGAAAACAAGCTAATGTATCTGCAATGACATCTGGGTAGAGCAAGGTGTGTGAAAATGGGACATTGATTAAGATTGATTTATGGCGGTGATGTACATAAATGGCAAGTAGAAGGACAAAATCCATCTCTTACACGATTTTGATAAAGGTATCTCATTCTGACTTTTATTACTCAGTTGAATAACAAAATTGGTAATAAATTAAGTAGTCTACTTTATCCTACAACTTACATTTTACTAATTCCAGTTGTGTTGAAAGTGCAAAAGAATTGTAGAAGAGAAAAAAGGTTGAGACTTCTGAATCTGATTTCTGATAAAAGATGAAACTTTTAAAGTACTGGCAATTTTGAAAAACAATTTTATTAGGAAGACATGACAGCCAGCAATTATCTAGTTACACAAATTTATTGTCAGAGATTGCAAGGTTTTCACTGTAAAAACTACAGGAAAAACAATAAATTGTCAATGGTGAGACTTTATTTGTCTTCCTTTTTAATAGGTGAACATTATACCAGTGATTGCCAAAGCTGATACAATTTCTAAAAATGATTTACAGACATTTAAGAGTAAGATAATGAATGAATTGATTAGCAATGGCATCCAGATATATCAATTCCCAACAGATGATGAAACTACTGCTCAAGTGAACTCCTCAATGAATGTAAGCTTCTAACTGTTGAATATTAATTCTGTTTCACACATGGAAATAAAGATATAATTAATTTTTTAAAAATTTTAAAATTTTATTTTTTTCATTGTACATGTTTATGAGGTACAGTTTGTTGTTTTCAGTACATGCATATATTGTATAGTGATCTGATCAGGATAGTTAACATATCTGTCACCTAAACATTTATTATTTCTTTCTGGTCATAACATTGAAAATCCTCTTTTCTAGCTGCTTTGAAATATAAAATAAAATATTGTTAGCTATTGTCACCCTAGGGCACCCGAACTTATTCTTCCTATGCAACTGTAAC
>NW_007736961.1:0-653 GCF_000696425.1 Galeopterus variegatus
AGCCAGATCTTTAGGACGGAGGACATGGCACTGGGGGAGACAGGTGGGAATCAGCGTCAGAGGCCTGTCCTATCCCTCTATGCTGCCCTCCCAAGGCTCCCCTGAGTGAGCTGCAGTCTTGTACCCTCTGCCCCTGCCTGGCCATAGACCAGCCCCTCCAATGTCCACCCCCACTCTGGTAGCCCTGGCAGGGACAGGCCTGTCCACCAAGGAGGGGCTGGCAAGAGCCTCCATGGGAGGAGCCTTCAACCACTGGTGTGATCACCTTTCCCTTCTTCAGGGAAACGTGACACCCTCCTCTGTCTGTGTCCCTGCCCCATCCCTGCTGGAATGACCTGTCCATCAGGGCAGGAGGGTGCTGTCTGTTTAGGGCATTACTCGCTGGCACACAGGAGGTGTCCAGGAATATCTGATAAATGAGGAAACAGAGGGAGGCTCTGCTCCCCTGGCCTACCCAGGGCCCTTGGAAATGCCTAAACTTGAGCTCACACGTGGAAGTACTGCCCAAGTGTCTGCATCTCCTTTTGCCACTGACACCAATCTCTTGGCCCTGACCACACTCAGCGCCCCCAGCAGCAGCTGAGCATCCCCATGGAGGCTCCAGCCCCGAGTGTGAGCGGGATGCTCTGCACACCTCCTGCTCTGGCTCAGCA
>NW_007736961.1:1472-3921 GCF_000696425.1 Galeopterus variegatus
TCTCATGTCTACTGTGACTGTCTCACTTCTGACTAGAATGGAAGCCCAGGAGGGCAGGGAATGTAGTATCCTTGGTTCACTGAATAATGCTCAGTGCCCAGAAAGTGACTGCACATAGTTCAGTTCAAATATGTTTGTTGAAGGAATGAACCCCAACCAACACCTCCCAAGATAGCTGGTGCACCTGAAGCTGCTCTGCCAGCCCCTGGACTCCCTTCTTTGAATAAACCCAGAAGCCTGCAGATAGAATCTCAAATTTCCTGTAAAAATGTGAAAACAGTGAAGCCCAAGTCAACGAGGTCAGTGAGGGGGTGACAGAGACTTCCTGATGCGGGGGGCAGGAATCCTGAATGAGTACAACCGTGGCCGCTCCAGCAGACCTTCCACAGGGCTGGACACAAGAGCAACACTTTCCATGGGGAACCCACTGGAGCCTGTTCCTGTTACCACCCCACTGATCACAGGAGGAAACTGAGGCTCAGAAGGGTGTGGTGACAGTCCCAAGACTCACAGCTGGGAGATGGCCTAGTCACACTGTGTGATCGAGGGCCAGAGTGCTCACCTGAGGAAAAGCAGGTGCAGCACATGCCGGGGACTGGCAAAGTTCCTGTAGCTGAAGAGAAACGAGTGGACGTAGGAGCAGTCGCCACCCAGGACAGCGGGCACCAGGTGCTCCACCCGCTTCTTCAGGGTGCCTTCTGGGACAGGCCACACCATGTGGGTGGCATCCAGGCCCAGATAAGAGTTTTCTTCACTGTAGGACAGGACAGGGGAGAGATACACAGTGACAGCTCCGTGAACCCCCAGGAGGGAATGGGCTGGAGGCCAGTCTTATCACCAGGGAGGACATGAGAAGACAGCCTGAGGGCACAGGGTTAATGTACAGGGTGGCAGTGGCCACCATGGCAGTCCCCTTTCACCCTCCAGCTATGACCTGAGGTGTGAACACACCAGGACCAGCAGGTTTATAACCCCCCCACACTCTGCCCCTGCCCAGGAAGGGTGTTCCATGTCCCCATTCCCCACACACACAGGAGGAGTGTGTGCAGTCACCCAGGGAGGCTCACAGTGCTGGCCTGGCTTTGCCCGCCCTCCTCTGGGCCACCTGACTTTACCTTTCGGGACCTCCTGCCAAATGGCCTCAGGAGTCCAGGGCGAGGGCTGACCCAGTGCTGGAAGCATCGGACAAGCCTCTCAGCACAGGGCTGCCTGGGGCTACTGCCCCGGGGCCTAGGGATACAGCACAACATCTCCCTCTGCGTGTGGACAAGTGAGCTAGGTAAGGGGCTGTGTATAGAATGTGGGTGCCAGGTTACCAAGTTCTGAGTACTGTTGGGGTCTGTCGTCAAGGAAGTGAGGTCACTTCCTGGTACCTCATTTCCTGGGTCACTTCTCTGTGTACAAGACTGTGAACGCCCCTCCGGGTACCTGACTGCTGACCCTCCTTCCCCATGAACTCTATCTACTGCCCAAACTCCNAACATCTTACTCTGCGTGTGGACAAGTGAGCTAGGTAAGGGGCTGTGTATAGAATGTGGGTGCCAGGTTACCAAGTTCTGAGTACTGTTGGGGTCTGTCGTCAAGGAAGTGAGGTCACTTCCTGGTACCTCATTTCCTGGGTCACTTCTCTGTGTACAAGACTGTGAACGCCCCTCCGGGTACCTGACTGCTGACCCTCCTTCCCCATGAACTCTCTCTATTGCCCACACTTCCACCAACAATGCCTGACCACACCCCTGTGCAAGGCCTGGGTGCGGCCAGCGTCACAGCTCGGAGGAGATACATGTAGGTTCAGCCCCAGCTCCTTCTTCTTATCACTTATGTGACCCTGGACAAGCCACTGTGACTCTCAGGACCTCCCCAGTTTCCCATTCTGCACAGTGGTGATCATTCTAGCATCTACTTCCTGGGGATAGCATCAGGCATGTGTGAGAAATCATCTCTAAAACCTATGGCCGGTGTCACGTGCAGCTAATAAACAAGACTAGAGATAAAATCCATGACGGTGTGGAAGGTAGCATGGAATACGACTAACGACAGGTCTGGTTCATGTCAGATAATCTTGAAAATGTCACTTTTGCTCTTGGTCTGTTTTCCCTGTCTGCACCATGTGACAGTTGGAATTTCATGCATTCACATACTGCTTTCCTCCATAAAACCTCACAATGGCTTCATGTGTATTTAGGTTTGGACTCAAGTGCCACATCTCTGTCTGTGTGGTGGGTGAATCCTGAGGGGCTCCCAGTGGTCCCCACCATCTGCTGCACACATCCTCACGTAATCCCCTGCACGGCAGTGTGGACTGGACTTAGAGACTCACTTCTAACCAATACAGTATCAAAAGTGAGAAGGTGTCACTTTCTAAATGTCATGATAACACGCCTGTCACTAGAGTCTTGTGCTCTGTCTCCTCTGCTCTCTCTGTATCTACCATATGCCAAGCATGGTG
>NW_007736961.1:4689-6431 GCF_000696425.1 Galeopterus variegatus
TTTAGTCAAATGACAATTGCTTTAGGAGAGGCTGCTTCTTTGAAAGGATTGATACATACAGCAAGGCAAGGGAGGTGACTGTGCGGTTAAGTTTTTACTATTGCTATGCGTTTTATCTTTAAATATATTTGTGACTTTGTATGTAGCTCTGAATTTTGAGTGTCATAATTAATTAAGAATCTTTTATTGATTTGATTATTATAGCTATCACTGTAATTTGATGAGATTTTAGAACTACATTCCATTTCTAATTTTTATCTCATTACTTCCAAGTGCCAAAATACTTGAACACAGAACCATCTCTTATAATATAATGAAAAGCAATGGAGACAAGATATTCAGTTGAAAACAATTACTTTTTTTTTTCTTTTTAAAGATGACCGGTGATGGGCCATAATAATCAACCACATTGTATATCGCCAAATTAAAATTTAAAGGAAGAAAATAAATAAATAAAGATGACTGGTAAGGGGATCCTATCCCTTGACGTGGTGTTGTCAGCACCACACTCCCCAAGTGCGCACGGGCCGGCCCTGCTCCATGGTAGTTTGGGATGTTTCCCTCCTTTCTTCTCAGAATTTTCATTTTCCCATGTTGTCCTGGACAACTGCAACCCTGCTAACAATTAAAACCCATCAGTTCTGTCTGTCATGGTGTGGATTGGTTCCCAAGCAGAAGACTCAGGGCCTCTTTGAACTAGGACTTGCATTGGCTTCAACTCACCCAAGCCGAGGCGCCGATCTTATGTGTGCACTTAGCATCTGCTATGAATGGAGAGAAATGAAGTGAAAAGTGCCTATCAGATGCGAAGTCAAACTTGTCACGTTCCTAGTCCCCTCTCTGGGCTTCTCTCCATCTTCACCTCCACCTCACTGTTAACCCCTTAAAGAAGCCAGATACACTCTAATTCGTATGTCCACCAAACACTTTGTTTCAAACAAGGGGTATTAAATGACTACTTGTTGAAAGTTCTGTACTCTAAATTTGTAGGTGTCCTTTATGTGACTGACGATGGCATAAATACCTAGTGTTAACAGTCTTTGGTGTGCCCAGCATTAAGATATGTTAGGAATTGTCATGGAAACCTGTAAATTTTTAAAAAAATTCCAAATGCATGTCATCTGTCCTTGGAGTCCAGTTCTTCAGGACACACTCTGCTGATTTGGGCACCTCAGTCAAGAACCCAGTTAAAGAACCTCACAGAGTTACCCACAGGCCACAAAGCCACAGCATACGAGCAAGACTTTCCTGTGATGCCCTGTGAACCATGAGCNTTAAGTAGAAGAGGGAGAAGATGAATCAAATAACCACGAGGTCATTTAGAAATTAAAAATACGTGTTGAAATTTTTGTTTGTTTGTTTGTTTGTTTTGCATGTGTGTGTGTGACCGGTAAGGGGATCGTAACCCTAGGCGTGGTGTCGCCCGCACCGCGCTCAGCCAGTGAGAGCACCGGCCATCCCTATGTAGGATCCGAACCCGCGACAGCGCCGCTGCGCTCCCAGCACCACACTCTCCCGAGTGAGCCTTGGGGCGGCCCATGAGTGTTGAAATTTAAATTAAAAAACAACTCACTAAAAAGGTGAGAAAATAACACACAGGAAGCCTGATTAGATCAAAAAGACAAAAGGATAACAAGAAAGATAAAATTGAAAAAAAGCATAAAAAAGGAAAAGGAGTAAAAGGCAGAAAGAGAGAGAGAGAGAGAGAGAGAGAGAGAGAGAGAGAGAGAGAGAGAGAGAGA